>NW_006408627.1:9647372-9665741 GCF_000296735.1 Chrysochloris asiatica
TCTGACTCATAGTGACCCTGTATAGTGTTTCCAAGGCTGTAAATCTTTACAAGAGCAGAAAGCCTCCTTTCTCCCACACAGTGGGTGGTAGATTCAAATTGCTGACCTTGTGGTTAGCAGTCTGGCTTGTAACCACTACGCTACCAGAACTCCTTATGCATAAATGTTGTTGCTGTTAAGTGCCATTGAGTCACGTCCAACTCATAGCAACCCTATATAGGATTTCCAAGGAATGGAATGGATGGTGAGCTTGAACCACTGGCCTTGAGGTTCAAACCAACTTTGAAGTCCTGAGCATTATGACGACTTAATATTGTGAAAATGTCAATACTACATACATAATGCAATCCAAATGCAGATTCCAACATCATTCTTCAAAGAAATGGGACAAGTAAAGCATTACTAAAGAAGAACAAAGTAGTAGGCCTGTCACTTCCTGATCTCAAAACCGATTACACAGTCATGGTAGTCAAACAGACTGGCACTGGCCCAACAAAAGACCCACAGATCAATGGGACAGAGCTGAGAACCCGTATTAAATTCATCCACCTACAGGTAGCTGATCTTTGACAAAGGACAGAAACACTAAATGGGGAAAAGGTAGTCTTTTTAACAAATTGTACAGACAAACCTGGATATTTATCTGCAGAGAATGAAACAAGACCCATATCTTACACCATGTAGAAAAAGAAACTAAAGCTAGATCAAAGACCTAAATGTAAAATCTGGAACTATAAAGGTCAACAATGAAAAAACAGGGACAAACTTAGGGGTTCTGATGTTGTTGTTGTTAACTGCCGTCGAGTTGATTCCAACCCATAGCGACCCTGTATAGGGTTTCCAAGCAGCAGCTGGTGAGCTTGAACTGCTGATCTTGCAATTCAAACAGCTTTGCAGTCTGACACATTAACCCACAGCACCACACCATGACTCGGGGGCTCTGAAACATGGCATAAATACACAGTCTAGCATAACTAAAAACACACAAATATCTAAAGCCAAAATAGATGAATGGGACCTCTAGATTCCACCCAGAGTCAAAAGAGAACCCACAGACTGGAAAAAATCATTTTGGCAATGACATATCAGACAAGGGTCTAATCTCTAAAACACACAGAAATTTCAACACCTCAACAAGAAAAAGACAAATAATCAAATTAAATATGGGCATACGACATGAACAAACACTTCACCAAAGAAGATATTTAGGTGGTGGCAGGATAGCTAATTATATTATATATATATATATATATAATAATATTGTGGTCCTTCTAATCCTATTTCTCCATTTTGCAAATCCTGGTTTCTATGCCGGTGAGACCTAGTGTGGCGCTGTAGAATAAGTGCTCAACTGAAAGGTCGGTTTGAAACACAAGGCTGGCAGTTCAAACTCACCTCAGAAACCCTAACATGATCGCTATGAGTCAGAATCGACTTGATGGCAGTTAACAACTACAAATCCCTGTGATTATGCACCCATTTTGAAATGAGTTTCCAAGGAGTAAAGATTATACTGGAATTAAGTATTAAGGAGGAGTGCTGCACTGTGGGTTAATGCACTGGGCTGAAAAGTCTATTTGAACCACAAGGTCAGTGGTTCAAGTTTACCAGTTGATCTTTGAAAACCCTAAACAGTCATTATGAGTAAGAACCGACTTGATAGCACTTAACTACAACAGGAGCAACAACATCAAGTATTAAGGATGCCCCTTTGGTAGAGGGTATGACTCAAGTCACCACCCTTATTTTCCCTTGGGGGCATGATCTGACTCAAGTTTATAAGACTGCTTTGGAAAAGTTTGCCCTCTGGCCTTGGATGTGGCATTTGGCTCATGACATCTGACCTCTAGTTCATGGGATCTTCCGCCCACCACCTGATCTTGTTCTTCAGTTCCCCCAGCCTTGTGCATCACAGTCTGTCATCTGACCTACCCATTTGGGTTCCTCAGCCCCTGAGACTATGTGGGTGAGAAGATTCCTCCAGAGTGATCTATGAACTACAGATGTGGGACTTGCCAGCCTCTGGCAAGGATATTTATACAATTGCATGAGCCATTTTTGTTGTTGTTGTTTGGTGAGAATTGTGCATTTTGTGAGATGTTGCGAACACTGGGATTTGAGGGAAGAGAGTAGTGACTGATAGCAAGGACTATGGAGGGGTAGAATATGTTGGAAAAGTTGAATCGTTGGGATGCCTTTAACCTTCAAATCACAGGAACCAGTCTTGTGTTAATTTTTATAAAAGACGTTATTCATCTAGTGGCCACCAGACATACAGAAATGCTTGTGATAATTTGTCATTAGAAATGCAAATCAAAACAAAAATGAGATATCATCTTATCCCAGCATTAACAGCAAAGTTAAAAAAAAAAAAAAAAAAAGGAAAGAAATAACAGCAAATAACTAGCGTGGTTGTGGAGAACATGGAACGTCCATACACTGCTTCTGGGACTATAAAAATGGTGCAACCACTGTGGAAAACACTATGGTATTAACTCAAAAGTTGGAAATAGAAATATCCCTTTGGTGGTTGAAATTATCATATATGCTTGAGTGTTTTTCAAAAAAAAAAAAGAGCTAAAATGAATAGAGAGAAATACTGTTAACTAATGGTACATGGAGGAGATTATAATCATTGTAATGAAACAAATGATATGATTTGTTGAATGTAAAATTGATCATCTGCCCTGTAAACTTTCACTCAATCCACAATAAAAATTTTACAAAAAAAAGAAAAACCATGGTGATGGCGGTGGTAATGGTTATGTGCCATGGAGTTGGTTCTGACTCATAGCAACTCTGCAGAGGTTTTCCAAGGCTGTAAATCTTTAAGGGAGCAGAAAGCCTCATCTCTTTCCCTTTGTTTGGTATATAACCTAGAGAAAGAGTAGCTGTGACATGAATAGATATATGTAGACTTATGTTTATCACAGGAGTAGTCACATTAGCAAAAAGATGGAGGCAACCTAAATTCCCATCAATGGAAGAATGAATGGATAATAAACGTTGGTACATCTACACAATGGAATGCTAAACAACCTTGAAAAATAATGATAAATCTGCAAAACACCTCATAATGTGTATTAATCTAGAGGACATTACGATGACTGACATTGTCAATCACAAAAAGACACATTTTATATGACATACGATTGTAAACAGTCAAGAAAAAATTTTCATACTAAAAAAAACCAACATTCTTTTATGGTTAACAACAGTAGAGTCTTGGTGTGGTGCTATAGGATAATCACTGGACTGCTGACCATAAGGTCAGCAGTTCAAACCCAGCAACTGCTCTTCAGAAATGACTTGACAGCACTTACTTAACAACAGCATAACAACAAGTATGGTGTAGAAGGAAAATCATTCATTGGCTAGAGGGTAAACATATGCTAACTTGGGATAGGCATTATACAACAAGGGGGAGGTTGGGAGAAAATGATGAAGGACGGGGAGGAGTGCAAGAATTAAAGTGAAGAAAGGTAAATACTGTTATATATACAATCATGTGGCGCTGTGGGTTAATGGGCCAGACTGCAAAGCCGTTTGAACTGTAAGATCCGTGGTTCAAGCTCACCAGCTGCTCCTTGGAAACCCTATACAGGGTCTCTATGGGTCGGAATCGACAATAACAACATACAATCATGCAATAACAGTGACCTACAGATAGATAAAAGGACAGGTACGCAGGCTGAACAGGTGTGGGAGAAAGAGTGGGAATACACCCACAGTAAGGGTTTGTCCGAGGATATTTATACCTGTGTATTTACCATTCCTGTAGACATATCCATGCATGTGGTGGGGCATACAGGGGGGCAAAATTATGAAAACTCTTTACCAAACACCTTGAAGGAATGAGTTACTGTGCCTGGGGGCTCAGGACTATAATCTCAGGGGACACCATGGTCAATTGGCCAAACACAGTCCACAAAGGCAATTTTCTACACCAACGAGATGGATTGGTCAAGTGGCAGCATCGATGGACTCAAGCATGGCAACACTAATGAGGTTGGCCCAGGATTGGGCAGTGTTTCGTTCTGCTGTGCATAAGGTCGCTATGAGTCGGTACCAACTCAATGGCACCTAACAACAATAACAACTTGGGTGAGTAATGCCTGGGAACTTAAAAGTTTACGAGTGGCAATTTCATGTGCAACTATTGGTCTCTCCATGTTTGGGGAAAGACGACTGATGAAAATCGAAGACTCTGGGAAACAATTAGTACAATAGAGTAATGGATCATGTGAACAATAAACTCCATAACCCAGAGACCAGAATAACAATATAGTACCTGGTTACCACGACCCACTGCTCTGAAAGGAATCACATTAGAAGGTTCTCGATAGAGCGGGAGAAAATGTGAAACAAAACTCAGAAAGACCTGGCATACTCAGATAGAGAGTGGTGGAACCTTGAGATTACAGCCCTTGGCCACCTTTCAGGTCTGGAACTGAACTTACCCCCATTGCTCAATTTCAAGCCAAACAATACACAGTCATGTAGGGGAACAACAACACTAGTAAGGTACACACACCATAGAATGGTCAACCATTCAAGATAAAAAAGATAGCATTTACCCAAAGACAAAGTTCAGAAGGAGAAATGGAAACCAGAACCACAGGGAGGAAATAGAAACAGTATATGTTACATCAAAGGGATTACAATCATTGAGATGAAACAAAGTGTATGATTTGTTGAATGTAAAACTGATGACCTGCTCTGTCAACTTTCACGCTTCACAATAAAAAGTTTAAAAGGAAATTATAGTTTCCTGTACAGATCCATCCCAGGTTCAAGTGTGATCCAAGCTATTAATAAACTCTGTAACAGTTTTCTCAACTCTTCCCCTCCTACTATGCTTCCTAGTCTTCTCCTATATGACAGTAGGTATTCTTGTCTGTTTTGTTAACTACTATAACCATGTTTCACATATTACACTATGACATCCTTCTAGAAGAGCACTGAGCAAATAATAGTGGTGGTGTTGTGGTTGTGTGCCACTGATTCAGGTCTGACTCACAGCAACCCCCGTATAGGGTTTCCAAGGCTGTAAATCTTTAGGGGAGCAGAAAGCCTCATCTTTTTCCCACGAAGTGACTGGTAGATTTGAACGACTGACATTGAGGTTAGCAGCCTAGCTCATAATCCACTTAAAACATTTACTAATGAAGATCAAAGAGCTCAGCCTTCGGTATGGATTGCATCTCAATGTCAAGAAAACAAAAATCCTCACCACTGGAACAATAAACAACATTCTTATCAATGGAGAAAATATTGAAGTTGTCAAGGACTTTATTCTTCTTGGATCAACTATCAACACTCATGGAAGCAGCAGTCAAGAAATCAAACGACTTATTGCATTAAGCAAATCTGTTGCACAAGACCTTTTTAAAGTGTTGAAAAGCAAAGATGTCAGTTTGAAGACTAAGGTGCACCTGACCCAAGCCATTATGGTATTTTCGATAACCTCATATGCATACAAAAGCTGGACAGTAAATTAGGAAGACCGTAGAAGAATTGATGCTTTTGAATTATGGTGTTGGAGGAGAATACTGAAAGTGCCATGGCTGCCAAAAGAACCAACAGATCTGTGTTGGAAGAAGTGCAGCCAGAGTGCTCAGTGGAGGCTAAGATGGCCAAACTTCGTCTGTCCTACTTTGGACATATTGTCAGGAGGGAACTGTCACTGGAGAAGGACATCATGTCTGGTAAGGTGGAGGGTCAGAGAAAAAGAGGAAGACCCCCAACGAGATGGATTGGCCAAGTGGCAGCATCGATGGACTCAAGCGTGGCAACACTAATGAGGTTGGCCTAGGATTGGGCAGTGTTTCGTTCTGCTGGGCATAAGGTCACTGTGGGTCGGTACTGACTCAATGGCACCTAACAACAACAACAACAACTAGGGCTCCTTAATAAATAGTGGTGGTTGTTGTTGTTGTGCCATGGAGTCAGTTCTAATTTATAGCAACCCTGCATAGGGTTTCCGAGGCTATGAATCTTTACAGGATCTGAAAGCTTCATTTTTCTCTCTCAGAACAACCAGTAGACTTAAATTGGTGATCTTCTATTTAGCAGCCCAACTGGTAACCCACTCTGCAAAGTGCTTTATTTTAGTAAATAATAGGTGTCCATTACATATTTATTTAATGAATGGAGCAACAAACTAAATAATACCATCTACCTTCCTCATTGGGTCATTGTGTGATGCTGTAGGATAAGCACTTGACTGCTAACAACAAGGTTTGTGGTTCAAACCTACCAGCTGGTCTTCAGAAATCCTGTGCAGGATCTCTATAAGCTGCACCAGGAAGCTGGTGACTCCATACAATAGGTACTGTAGTGCGAACCACAAGGTCTGCGGTTTGAGCCCATCAACTCCGTGGACAAGATGAGACTTTCTGCTCCCACAACGATTTTTAAAAGCCTCAGAAACTCTATACAGGGACACTATGAGGTGAAACTGAACCCATAGCATGTAACAACAAAACCTTCTCTTAAAAACCCTGGAAATGTTAAAAGCTTATCAGTTTACACCACAGAGCACATTAATTCTATTATGTAGAAATCCTCATTCTTCTAAAAATTATTTTAGAAGGTTCATAGTTAGCTTAAAAATTTTATAAATGAGTTTACAAAGTAGGTAAGATACAGAAATAGGAAGAATCTGTATTCAAAGAGCATGGAAATGATTAATGCATGAGTAAAGGTGTGGTGCTGTGGGTTAATGCGCCAGACTGCAAAGCCGTTTGAACTGCAAAGTTGACAGTTCAAGCTCACCAGTTGCTCCTCGGAAACCCATACAGGGTCGCTATGGGTCAGGACCGACTTGACGGCACTTCACAACAACAACAACAAAGGAGCTCAGGTAGCATAGTGGTTACGAGTCAGGCTGTGAACTGCAAGGTCATCAGTTCAAAACTACCAGCTGTTCCGCGGGAGAAAGATGAGGCTTTCTGCTTCCGTAAAGATTTATAGCCTCGGAAACCCTGTACAGGGTAGCTATGGGTCAGAACCGACTCGACGGCACATAACAACAACAACAACATAGGAGCTCTGGTATTGTAGTGAACCAATGGGGCTGCTAAGTTCAAGGTCGAAAGTTCGAAACTATCAGCTCTTCTGCAGGAGAAAGATGAGGTGTTCTGCTCCCGCAAAGATTCACAGCCTCGGAAACCCTGTGCAGGGTCGCTATGAGCTGGAACCAACTCCACGGTACTTAACAACAATAACAACATAGGTCAGAAAACTGAGTTTACTCTGACTAGATGACCACTTGGTAGAGTCACCTGTCCTGGGACTTGGGCTCAATAAAGTCTTACCTTTGAAAAACTTCTCTTAAGTAAATTTGTACACGCCATGGGCCTCCAAAAGAACAAACAGATCTGTGTTGGAAGAAGTGCAGTCAGAGTGTTTCTTGGAGGCCAGGACCGCCAAACTTCATCTGTCATACTTTGGACATATTGTCAGAAGGGACCAGTCGCTGGAGAAGGATATCATGTTTGGTAAGGTGGAGGGTCAGCGAGATGCATTGGCAAAATGGCAGTATCAATGGGCTCAAGCGTGGCAAAAATGTGAGGTTGTCCCAGGACTGGGCAGTGTTTCATTCTGTTGTACACAGGGTCGCTATGAGTTGGTACTGACTCAATGGTACCTAATAACAACAACAACAATCCTATATAACTGACCTCATTCCTTCATCTCCTTCAAAATCAACAAGATTTTGTTCAAATATCCTTTATTAATAATGCTTTCTCTGGTGCTTATAACAAATAGCAAACTTTTCCCTTGCCCTCCACCCCTATCTGGTTGTCCCTGTTTTAGCTATCTCCATTGCATCTAATACCACTTGACACATTGTATTTTTACTTATGTTTATTTACTTATTGTATTTCCCCCTTAACTAGACTAGAAGTTCCTGCAAGGCAAGAACTTTGTGAGTTTAATGTTACAAACATGGCAGATTGGAAGAAGGGCTAAGGAAGAAACTCAAGGAAAATACCTTGAATTTGAACATGACAAAACAGTTTATTTATTTTTTACAACAGTTTACTTTTAGTGATCAAAATATAACATGGTGACACATACTTGCCAGGAAGCTAGGAGAGTGATCTTATTTGGTAAGTACTGCAATGTATCCAGATACAAATCTGGTTTCTTGTTGCCAAGGAAGAAAGTGAAACTAGATCATGGGAGGCCACTGTCAGTGTCATCTCTAAAGAAAGTAAGGGAGTATCACAGGAGGATGTCTGGAGTAGAGCATGCCAGATAGAGAGACTAGTGAGAAGGTCTCAAGAAGGAAGTATAATTAGTGTGCTTGAGGAACAGCAAGAAGGTCACAGTGGCTAGAGCTGAATGAGTGAGGGAGATGGAGGAATGAAGTAGCACGAAACAAGATCACACACAGCCTTGTAAGCATTTTAGATGTTGGTTTTATTTTAAAACCTTTAGAGAAGAGAAAAAACATCATCAGACTTTCATTTTTAAACAGTCTCAACTTCTGCATTAAGAGACTGTAGAGGGGGCTTCTGGCAACATGACAGACTATACAGACCCACTACACTGACCCTTTACTACAAAGGTGCAAAAGACAAAATAAAATGTCATAGATGAAATTTCTGACACATTTAACTTCAGAAGAAAGGCTAGGGAGGTGTACCGAGTGCTTGCTGGGAGGAGAGGCTGAGCAGGGATGGTGAGACAGGGAGACTGGATGGTGAATGACTGGCCAGAGGTGGCTCAACAGTGGAGGGAAGTCTAGGAGAGCAGATTTGCATGGGTAATGGAAAAGGTGTGAGTTCTTCTTTTTCCCCACTCTTCCCTAGTGACCAGAAGTGTGATCAGGTCGCACCCTCATCCACCTCCAGCACAGATATGGCTCTCCAAGTACAGTTTGAAGTGTGGGCTGGCTGTGCCTCTTTGGAATGCCACTTTGGTGCCTGGGTTCAGGGCTTAGCTCCATACCTACAAAATCCTCAGAGCCACCAGACTAGCATTTAACCAGTCATGCTTCCTTTGGCTTCCCCGTGGTCTGAACAGACACTGAAACCAGCTCTATCAAGGGACCCCAAGTCATGGTATTTTCAATAACCTCATATGCATACGAAAGCTGGACAGTGAATAAGGAAGACCATAGAAGAATTGATGATTTCGCGTTATGGTATTAGAGGAGAATATTGAAAAGTGCCATGGGCTGCCAAAAGAACCAACAGATCCATTTGAGAAGAAGTGCAGCCAGAGTGTTTCTTGAAGGTCAACATGTCCAAACTTTGTCTCTCATACTTCGGACACATTGTCAGGTAGGACCAGTCACTGGAGAAGGATATCATGTTTGGTAAGGTGGATGGTCAGATGATATAACCTTGAAAAAGAGGAAGACCCCAATGAGATGGATTGTCCAAGTGGCAGCAGTAGTGAGGTTGGCCCAAGATCGGGCAGTGTTTCGTTCTGCTGTGCATAAGATCGCTATGGGTCGGTACCGACTCAATGGCACCTAACAACAACAAAAGGGCAGGAAAGAATGAAAAGACAAAAATGGATATCAGAAGAGACTTTAAACTTGCTCTTGAACATACAGAAGGTAAAGCAAATGGGAAAAAAAATGATGAAGTGAAAAAGATGAAAACAGAATTTCAAAGGACAGATCAAGACTATAAAGCATAATAATGATATGTGCAAAGACCCAGAGTCAGAGAACCAAGATGAAAGAATATGCTCAGCATATCTCAAACTGAAAAAAGAAATGATGAAAAAGTTCAAGCCTCGACTTGCAAAATTGAAAAATTATATGGACAAAATATTTAACAATATAGGAAGCATCAACAAATTTTCTTTTGGAAGAAATACACAGTCATTTAAAAAAAAATTGTTTGGTGTTAAAACATTTCAAGGGGCAAAAATGAGGAAGAACCAATGGTATTGAAAGAAAAAGTGTAAGCTGCACGGATGGAATTGATGAAAAACCAGATTCCAAGAAGTGGTGGGATACAAATTGAAATGTACAACCAACGGTGCAGTATTGGAAGCAATCACTGTTTGTGCCAAGAAAAGTAGGAGACAGTTACCTGGCCAAGTGACTGGAAGAAATCCATATTTGTGCCCATTTAAAAGAAAGGTGATCTAACAAACTGTAGAAATCATCAAACAATATCATTAATATCACATGCAAGTAAAATTTGGCTGAAGATTATTTATAAATGGTTTCAAGAGTACATAGATAGGGAGCGGTTCGAAATTCAAGCCAGAGTCAGAAGAGGACAAAGGGTATCAGTGCCGGCAGCAGATGAATCTTGGCTGAAGCAAAGAATAACAGAAAGATGTTTACAAACTATGTATAAAGAAGAATGGGAATTCCATTACACTTTTGAAACCTCAGATGAAACCTGTACATAGAACAAGAGGCAGTCATTTGAATAGAACAAAATCAGAAATAGTGTGTGTCAGGGTTGTATCATTTTACAATACTTATTCAATTTGTGTGCTAAGCAAATAATCTAAGAAACGGGACTATATGAATAAGAACGTGGCATCAAGGTTGGAGGAAAACTCATTAACAACTTGTGATATACAAATGACACATCTTGATTGCTGAAAACAAAGAGGACTTAATGTACTTGCTGATGAAAATCAAAGAGTACAGCCTTCTATGTGGAATACAACTCAAGGTAAAGAAACAAAATTCCTCATAACTAAATCCATAAACAGTATCATGATAAACAGAAAAAGATTTAAGTTGTCAAAGACTTCATATTGCTTGCATTCTCATTCAAAACTCATAGAAGCAGCAGTCAAGAAATCAAGTCTTACATTGGGCAAATCTGTTACAAAAGCCCACTTTAAAGTGTTAAAGTGCTAAGATGTCATTTTGAGAATTATGGTGTATTTGACCCAACCTATGGTATTTTCAATTGCCTCATACGCATCTGAAAGTGAGACAGTGAATAAGAAATACAGGAGAAGAACTGATGCCTTTAAATTACGGTGTTGGCAAAGACTACTGAAAGTACCAAAACCTGCCAGAAGAACACACAAATCTGTCTCCGAAGAAGTTGAACCAGAATGTTCCTTAGAAGCGAGGATGTCAAGACTTCACTGCAAATATTCTGTGCATGGTATCAGAAGAGATCAGTCACTGGAAAAGGACATCATTTTGGTAAAGTGGAGGATTAATGAAAAAGACTAAGCTCCCCTCCCCCCCACTCAACGAAATGGATTGGCACAGTGGGCTCAACATAAGAACAATTGTGAGGAAGGGGCAGGACCAGGATTTCCCTCTCTTGTGCACAGGGTCGCTATAAGTAGTAGCAGACACAACAGTACCCAAACAAAACACCAGTGCCTGGAATAGAGTTGTTATTGTTGATAAGGTCTCAAGTTGGTTCTGACTCATAGTGACCCTGTATAGAGTTTCTGAGGAGAGACTGGTAGGTTTAAACTATCAACCTTGGGGTTAGAAGTCTAGTGCTTATCATAGAGCACCACACCAGGATTCCACCAGAAATCGTGAAGACCTATAATGACAAAAGTGAAAGCTATTAATTTAAATAAAGGACTTTAGAGCTTGAGAAGATGTATCAGATTTGCTAAATTAACTCAGTTGTTTGACTTTAAATAACATTCTTTATTATTATCCGCAATTCAATTAAATAAATATTTATTGAATAACTATAACACGCTTTGTTGTAAAGTGATGTCGAATCGTTTCCAACTCATAGAGGCGCTGTATAGGGTTTCCCATCCATCTTGCAGTTCAAACCAACCTTGAGGTCCAGTGCTTATCTGACTGGTAAAATCCCCAAGATGAAGGCTCATATAGGCATCTTTCAAACCTGGAATTGAACTCACCTTCAGGGATTATCTTGCAGCCAAACAACATACAGGCTTATAAGATGAACAATAGCAGTTGTGAGGAACATACTCCTCAGAACAAAACAGTTAACCATATGAGACCAACAAGGCAGCGTTTTCCCTGAAACAAAGCTCAGAAGACAGGAGGGTGCAGACAAAAAAGGACAAATGGATACACGGAACTGAAAGAGGAAGTGTGGAGAGTGTTGTTACATGGAGGGAACTGTAACTAATGTTATGAAACAAAATGTGTACAAATTGTTTAATGGAAAACTAATTTGCTCTATAAACTTTCACTCAAACCACAATTTAAAAAAAAAAAGTTTTAACTCAGGATTAAATTTGTTAAATTGCTTGCTGTTGTTGTTAGGTACCATCAAATTGGTACTGACCCATAGCAACTTTATGCACACCAGAACAAAAACATTGCCCAGTCCTGAGCCAACCTCACTACTGTTGCCATGCTTAAATCCATCAGTGCTATCACTTGGCCAATCCATCTCGTTGGGGGTCTTCCTCTTTTTCTCTGACCCTTCACCCTATCAAACATGATATACTTCTCCAGTGACTGCTCTCCAAAGTAGGAGAGACGAAGTTTGGCCATCCTGGCCTCCAAGGAGCACTCTGGCTGTACTTCTTCCAAAACGGATCTATTGGTTCCTTTGGCAGCCCATGGCACTTTCAATATTCTCCTCCAACACCATAACTCAAAAGCATCAATTCTTCTACGGTCTTCCTTATTCACTGTCCAGCTTTCACATCCATATGAGATTATTGAAAATACCATGGCTTGGGTCAGGCGCACCTTAGTCCTCAAGCTGACATTTTTGCTCATCACTTTAAAAAGGTCTTGTGCAGCAGATTTGCCTAATGAAACATGTCATTTGATTTCTTGACTGCTGCTTCCATGAGTGTTGATAGTTGATCCAAGAAGAATGATGTCCTTGACAACTTCAATCTTTTCTCCATTGATAAGAATTTTATTTATTGGTCAGCAGTGAGGATTTTTGTTTTCTTTACGTTGAGATGTAACTCCTTTGATCTTCATCAGTAAATGTTTTAAGTCCTCTTCACTTATAGCCCTGAAAAACAGCAACAGTGTGTTCCTTTGGAACAAATGGCAGTTATGCTTATTGTCCAGTATGAACTATGAAGATTCCCTACATTCAAGATTCCTCTAGTGTAACAAATCAACCACATGTATAGGTATTACCCGATCCTCTTCTTGTTACTCTAAGAGAATGGGGGCTTGGTGAACTGTACAAGAAAAGTTGGCTATTATTATTGTTGAGAGTAATAAATTGTACTGTGTTTCTGCTCTAAGAGTCCCATGTCTTATACCAGCGTCCATGAAACAGTGGTGAGCTAAACTGTCAGATTGCAAGTAATGTAGAATCTCAAACCCTTCACAGTTCCTGATGGATAACATGGGACAACTGATAGACACTGGCTTTCATTTGGAGTTATAAGAGAGGTTTGGACTATAGATGAAGACAATAACAAAAAGATGGGGAAACATTAAGCTATACTATACATCCTTGTCAAATGCTGGGCTTTGAAGGGGTTTGCACAGTATCAGTCATAACCAAACAATGAAATTGAAACTAATCCCAAAGTTAAAAATTGGGATAAAATAGAATGATAACTGGAACAGTAACAATTGCAGATCAAATTCCTGGAGTGGGAGACTGAGAAGAGGCATAGTGAGTCCTTTCAGGAGACTGGTGTGGAAGACTGGCTGACTGCCCAAACTGCCAAGAGCAACACACATTCAGAGTGGTGCAGTTAGCCACGGCATTGAGCTGGGCACAGTTATTTCCAACTCTATGCAGTGTGGATGCTGCCCTTGTTCTCTAAAGGGAGATGATGTTTCCAGATGAGTATCAAGTCCTCATTATTCCTGTTGTGGTTATCATTTCAGCTCACTTAACATTTTATAAACTTGGGTCCATTCCGGTTTCACTTCAATGGCCAAGCCTGAACCAGGAGGTACCAATTTGAAGCCTGGGTCAAAAAACTCATAGCATTTCTAGGATTTTGGTATATGATCCAATAAATTCTTTGTTACTTAAATAAGTGGAAAATGTGTTTTTCTGCAATTTGAAATCACTTGTATGTCTTAATGGTTCTATGTAAAACCACATTATTAATTAGAAAACATACTTGATTTAAACAAAACATGAACACTGGAATAATCACATGATGCATGGTATTATTAACTTAATTGTGAAGCTGTAGGCTAATTGCACTGGACTGCAAGGGCAGTTGGAACCACAAGGTTGATGGTTTAAGCCCACTAGTTGCTCCTTGGAAGCCTTATAGAGGGTCATTTGAGGGAACCAACTTGGTGGCATTCAACAACGATGTTTTGGAGTCCTGGTGTGGCACTGTGGGTTAATACTCTGGACTGCAAAGTCAACTGAACCACAAGGGCAGTGGTTCAAGATTACCAGCCACTCCTCAGAAACCCTGTACACGGTCGCTATCGCTATGGGTCGGACTCGACTCGATGGCACTTAACAACAACAACAACATGTTATTATCAATTTAATAGTCATAAATTAATCTGAGTGTTCAGCAGAACTCATATGACAAAGTCACTTTAAGTACTTCATAAGTAAAAGTTTTTTGGGATATAAGAACACTACTAGTTAAAATTGTTTTTAAAATTGAACTGTGCTGTCCTGTTTTAAATTGTTTAACAGATATATCATAAAGAAAGAATCCTATTTAAATGGTTGGGGTAGATCTAAGAATTATTAGGGCTTTATCATTCTATATAAGAGTTACAAAGAGAAACTGGCTAGGCACATGATGGAAATATGTAACTATGTTCTTCTTTTTCTTCTTCCTTCATTTATCCAAAGAAAAGACAGGATAAAAGAGGCTGAATCCCTGATAACAGAATGAAATAAATAAGAGACTAGTTAGAGTTATCAAGGTGGTAAGCATCCAATTAAAGAATTTTAATACGAAGCAGAGAACAAGTTAAAGTATAAATTTTCATGATATTCTTGGATCCCAAAGTGTAAGTCTAAAGAATAGAATCAGATAGTATTATGTTTAAGATCAGAAGTAAACAGGCTTACAGATGCCCTTTGGACATTTATACATACATATATATATATTTGTTTCGTATGTGTACATAGAACATTTTTGCTTTGCTTTTTGTGAAACATAAGATGTAAATGGGGAAGCACACGGAGGAAGTAGGCTAACCATTGTTGTAGGGAGGGGATTGTAATCTTTGAGATGAAACAGAGTATAAATTTGTTGACTGTAAAGCTGATGATCATTGCAAACCTTTACTCAATTCACAATAAAAAGTTAAAAATAAAGATAAAAAATAAACAAGAAGTCAGACTATATTGTAATAACAGAAGAATGACTCATTAATCAATTCAACAAACATTTCCTGAGTGTCTATGCCAGATAATATGTCAGAATCTAGGTACATAGGACGAACATTATATGATCCAGGAGTAATTAAATAAAATAAAATAATTCTGAAAGAGCTTATACTTTACAGAAAGTAAAAAAAAAAAAAAAAGGATTCTCATAATGACATTAGACAAAAAAAGAAAGGAAGGAAGGAAGTTTTCCATCAAGGAAAATAATGCCAAAAGAAACTTCAAAGATGAGTCATTTTTGAGATCTCTGTTTGATGGATACATGTGGATGTTGGTAGAGATTCAAATACAGCCCTTTAATCTTTTCTGTAAATTGTACTTTCCTTAAGAAGCAAAATTACAAAACTCACTGCCGTTGAATTGATTGTGACTTTTTTATTATGGTTGTTAGGTGATATCAAGTTGGTCTCAAATCATAGAAACCCCACACACAGCAGAAAGGAACACGGTCAGTCCTATACATTCTTCACAATTGTTGTTATGTTTGAGCCCCCTGTTGCTACCATTGTGCCAATCCATCTCATTGGGGTCTTCCTCTTTTTCACTGATCATCCACTTTTCTAAGCACGATGTCCTTCTTCAGGGAATGGTCCTTACTGATAGTATGTCCAAGATATGAGAAATGAAGCCATGCCATGTTGGCTTCTAAGGAGCCAGATTTGTTTATTCTTCTGGCAGTTCATGGTACTTTCAATATTCCTCACCAACAGTATCATTCAAAGGCAATGCTGCTTCTATGGTCTTTCTTACTCATTTCCCAACTTTCATGTGCATATGAAGCCACTGAAAATAATATGGCTTGGGTCAGGTGCACCTTAGTACTCAAAGTGACATCTTGGCTCTTCAATACTTTATGGAGATGTTTTGTACCACATTTGCCTAATGCAATGCTACTTTGTTTGATTTCTTGATGGTTGCTTCCATGAGCATTGATTGTGGATCCAAGTAAAATGAAATCCTTGATAACTTCAAACTTTTCTCTGTTTATCATGATGTCTGTTGGTTCAGGTGTGAGGATTTTTTCATTTTCTTTATACTGAGGTGCAATCTATACAGAAAGCTGTAGTCTTTGATCTTCATCAGTATTTCAAGTCCTCCTCCCTTTTAGCAAAAAAGTTGTATCATCTGCAGATCACACTCTTGTTAATCAACCTTCCTCCAATCCTAATGCCATGTTGTTCTTCATATAGGCCAATTTTTCAGATTATTTGCTCAGCATATAGATTGATTAAGTATAATGAAAGGATACAACCCTGGAGCACACCTCTCCTGATTTAAACCATTTAGTATCTCCTTGTCCTGTTTGAATGACTATTGCTTGGCTTTTGTACAGGTTCCTCATGAACACAATCAAGTGTTCTAGAATACCCATTCTTGAAATGCTATCTGTGGTTTTTATGATGCACACAGTTGAATGCATTTTTATAGTCAATAAAGCACAGGTAAACATCTTTCTGGTATTCTCTACGCTTTCCCAAGATCTATCAGATGATGGAAATGACATCCTTTATTACACATCATCTTCTGAATCTGACTTGAATTTCCATCAGTTCTCTGTCGATGTAATCATTTAAAATATTTACTTGAATGTGATATTAATGATTCTACACTGGGTCACCTATTTTTTTTAAAGAATGGGCACAGATATGAATCTCTTCTGACCACCAACTTTCAAGACATACACAAATGAGCATCTCCAGTGCTGCATCAGTTTGTTGAAACTTTTCAATGTGTAGTCCATAAATTCCTACAGCATCATTTTTGTCAGTGCCTTCAGTGCTGCTTGGGCTTCTTCCTTCATTATCATCAGTTCTTGAACATCAACCAATTCTTTTTGAACAGTGACTCTTTGTATTCCTTCCATCTTTTTAAAATGTTTTCAGTCTCATTCAATATTTTGCCTATAGAATCCGTCAATATTGTTGTTGTTATGCTGTTATGTCTATTCCGACTCCTAGGGTTTCCAAGAATGGAGCTCTGGTAGCGTAGTGGTTACGAATCGGGCTGTGAACCTCAAGGTCAGCAGTTCGAAACTACCAGCTGTTCCACGGGAGAAAGGTGAGGCGTTCTGCTCCCGTAAAGATTTACAGCCTCGGAAACCCTGTATAGGGTCGCTATGAGTTGGAACCGACTCCATGGCACATAACAACAACAACAACAACAACAACAACAACAACAACAACAACAGGGTTTCCAGGAAGCGAATGGTGAGCTTGAACTGCTGATCTGATCAATCCGAGCTTGCAGTCCAGTGCATTAACCCACCGAGCCATATCAGGACTTCTTAGGAGTGATTAAATACAATAAGAATATACACACCTATGCTCATTACTGCTTTATTCACAATAGCAAAATAAAGGAAACAACGTTAACTGTCAATCAACAAATGAACATACATACATGAAATACTACACACAATGATACAGAATAGTGATGAGTCTGCAAAAAACACAAGGATAAGCAAAAAAGTATTGTTACTAAAGTTACAATTTATTCATGCATAGCTCAATCAGAAGCAAATGTTTGTAAGCATGTCTTTGCAATTAGTGGATGGCTGTAAACATGTTCTTCTCAGCAGTACCTTTGCTTCAATCTTTGAGAGTACCTTTTAAAACCAAATATTGATTTCTGAGGGAATCTTCTAAGTCAGTTAAATAAAAAATAAGGAATATCATCCATTCGATAAGGAGCTCTGGTAGCATAGTGGTTACAAGTCGGGCTGCTAAGTTCAAGGTCAAAACTTGGAAACTACCAGTTGTTACATGGGAGAAAGATGAGGCTTTCTGCTCTTGTAAAGATTTACAGCCTCAGAAACCCTATGCAGGATTGCTATGAGTCGGAACCAACTCCACGGTTCAACATCACCACCACCAGCTATAAGATTGGTTTCCTATTTTAAAAGTGCATGGAACTCAACAGATAAAACATACAAGAATCAAATTCACTGCATCTGTAGGAAGAGACAATGGACAAGCTCAACATTAACAGCTAAAACAAAGCCTGAGGCAGACTGTGGAACAGACTATCAATTACTCATATACAAGTTGAGACTGAAGGTAAACAAAATGAAAATAAGTCCAAGAGAGCCAAAATATCACTTTAAATATATCCCACC
>NW_006408627.1:9667586-9669168 GCF_000296735.1 Chrysochloris asiatica
TCTTGGAAGAACTACAGACAGAATGTTACTTATAAACAAGGTTGTGGAGACTTTGTCTCCATGTTATCAAGAGGGACCAGTCCCTGGAGAAAGACATCTTTCTTGGTAAAGTGAAGTGTCAGCAAAAAAGAGGAAGTCCACAAATGAGATAGATTAACAGACTGGCAGCAACAACGGGCTCAAACAACAACAATGAGGATGGTGTAGGACTGGGCAGTGTTTCATCCTGTTGAACATAGGATCGCTATGAGGTGTAGCAAACTGGATGGCATCTAATAACAGCAACAACAAAGCTTGCTACTAATAGTTTTACAATGGAGATGTTTGGTGATCCCCATCTTAATCAGATGATTAAACTTAGCATCAATAAACAGAGAAACACCAACACTACATCTTCTTTGATAGTATGCAACAGGAAGCACACAACAAGATGTTTAACCTCAATTTATCACTGAAGAAACAATCAGATAAATTCAGATTTCAGGACATTACACAATAGGACCTGGTAAACGTTTCCTGTTCAGGGTCCAATAGTAAATATCTTAGGTTCAGTAACCTGCTGTTATTTTTGCTGTTAGGTGCCATCGAGTCAGTTCCGACTCATTACGACATTATGTACAGCAAAGCACTGCCTGGTCCTGCAACAATTTCACAATCATTGTTACACTTGAGCCACTGCCACTGTGCCAGTCTATCTTGTTGAGAGGCTTCCTTTTTTTTTGTTAAATCCTGGCTTCTAAGGAGCATTCTTCCAACACATATTTGTTTGTTCTTCTGCCAGTGCATAGTGTTTTATTATTCTCCTCCAGCACCATAACTCAAATGCAGCATTCTTCTGTGGCCCTCCTTATTTATTGTCCGATTTTCACATGCATATGCGGCTACTGAAAATACCATGGCTTGGGTCAGGCTCACCTTAGTTTGCTCTTGAACACTTTAAAGAGGTCTTGTGAAGCCGATTTGCCCAATGCAATACACCATTCCATTTCTTGACTGCTGCTTCCCTAAGAGTTGATGGTGGATCCAAGCAAAATGAAATCTTTGGCAACTTTAATCTTTTCTCCATTTCTCTGCTGTTTATCTTCATTTCTCATGATGTTATTTACTGGTTATATAAGGTCTCTGTTTGAGGTGAAAGTTCACATACCATATTAGGTTCCCAATTAACATTTTTTTATACAAATTGTTCTGTGACATTGGGAATATTTTTATAACACATCGGCATTCTAATTATTTCAATTTGGTTTATTCTGTTTCCATTGATCTAGCTTTCCTGCCCCTCCTTGCTTTCTCACCTTTGTTTTTAGGTAAATGTTGATCTTTTGGTCTCATATAGTTGGATGTTTAATTAAGCACATTCCTCATTGGGTGATATTGCTTATTTTATAAGCTAAAGTGACCTCTGAAAGTGACGTCAGTTCCAAGTTCAAAAATATCTTAGGGCAATACTGTTGGGGGTTCCTGCAGTTTCTATTTGTCCCATAAGTCTGTTTTGTCATTGTTTTAAGCGAATTTGAGTTTTGTTTCAGATTTTTGTCCAAATCTATCTGGGACCTTCTATTCTGTCCCTGGTCAGAAAAGT
>NW_006408627.1:9671138-9695721 GCF_000296735.1 Chrysochloris asiatica
CATGGGGTTGCTATGAGTCAGGTCCGACTTGATGGCACCTGACAACAACAACAACAACATTAATACATACATGTACATTTTACTTGCACATGCATTCTTATAGACATGATATGTATCCATATCTACCTACATAACCATGCATACATTGTTTGGTTATTTTATTGTAAAATTATATATGTTATGCTTTGGTTGTTGTTAATTGCCGCCGAGGTGGCTCCAACTCATAGCAACCACGTTTGAGTTTGTAGGGCTTCTGAGAAGCAGCTGGTGGGTTTAAACTGCCAACCTTGTGGTTTACAGTTCATTGCTGATCCTACATTGCCACATGAGCATTTATAAAAATTGTCACTTTTTCTCTTGTGGTGAATCGATAATAAGTGATCAGTCAGAATACTTTTATGTTGGTTTTAGCACTTTACGAGAGATACTAAGACACTTCTTAGTGTCTTTTTTTAACATTGTTGAAGTTGTGCTGATTTCATTCACATTTGGGACTGCTTTTCCCATCACCAAAAGTATCTAGAAGTGGTTCCTCATCTCTCTCATCCCTATCAAAGAACTTTGCACGCATTCTTGATTTTTATAGTAGTTGTTGTTGTTTAGTGCCGTCGAGTCGGTTCCAACCCACAGCGACCCTGTATAGTAGAATTATACAATATTTGTCTTTTATGATAGACTAACTTTACTCAACATAATATCCTTCAGATTCATCAATGCTGTTCTATGGATTCCTCATTATTCTTTATAATTGCACGATATTCCACTATTACATGTACCATGGAGTCTTGGTGTGGTGTAGTAGGATAAGCACTGGACCTCAAGGTAAATTTGAACCACAAGATCAGTGGTTCAAACTCACCAGCCATTCCTTGAGAACCCTATACAAGGTGTCTATGAGTTGGCCCCTACTCAATGGCATGTAACAACAACACCTGTACCACGAATGGTTTATCCATTCATTCATCCTTTGATGGGCTCTTAGGTCATTTTCCATCTTTTTGCTATTGTGAATAATGCTGCAATGAACATATGTGTGCACATGTCTATTTCACAGCTTTTAGGTCTCTAGGACACACCTAGGAATGGCATTGCTAAATCATAAGGTATGTCTATTCCTTTTTTGAGAAAGCATCATACTGCTTACCATAATGGTGACAGAATTTTACAATTCCACCAGCACTGTGCAAGCATTCCAAACTCCTCCATCAGTATTTGGTCTTCTATGTTTTCTAGATCATTACCATTTTTGCAAGGGTGAGATGGTTTCTCATTATAGTTTTGATTTGAATCTCTTTAATGGATAATCTGCTGCACAAGACCTCTTTAAAGTGTTGAAGAGCAAATATGCCAGTTTGATGACTAAGGTGCACCTGACCCAAGCAATGGTATTTTCAATAACATTACATGCATGCAAAAGTTGGACAATGAATAGGAAAGTCCATATAAGAATTGACGTATTTGAGTTATGGTGTTGGAAAAGAATATTGAAAGGAACAAACAGATCTGTGTTGGAAGAAGTACAGTCAGAGTGCTCCTTAGAAGCCAGGATGGTCAGACTTTGTCTTCAGACATGCTATGGAAGGACTAGTCACTGGAGAAAGAAATCATGTTTGGTAAGGTGGAGGGTCAGAGAAAAAGAAGAGGGCCCCCGACAAGATGGATTGGTACAGTGGCAGCATCAATGGGCTCAAGTGTGGCAACAATTGTGAGGTTAGCTCAGGACTGGGCAATGTTTCATTCTGTTGTCCACAGCATTGCTTTAAGTTGGTACCAACTCGATGGTACCTAACAACAACAACAATGGCTAATGTCCTCTTTGGTGAATTAAGGAATGCAGTTTTATTATACTAAGAATTACTTACAGTTTCCAAACCATAGAAACTAAGATCTATTTGCCAATGAAGCTAAAGCATTGATACCAATTTGGCTGTCTTATCTTCATTTCTGATCTTGAAAAAGACGTAAAGACAATCATAATTTTTGGTAAAGTTTAATCAGTACACATACTGCTGTGCTTTGAACTCTTTTATCAAAGTCTATAGTATGTTATCAATCAGAATATTTTTATGTTGGTCTTATCACTTTACAAGAGAAGCACCCTATATATACCATCAAACTCCATACAACCCAAACTAAACGAATCCTCTACCTAGACCTTAAAATACGGACTAATTTTTCCTTTGTTTTCTTGCCTTGATGAATACCACCATCCACCCATCTAGACAAAGATCTGGAAGCTATCCCTCTATGTCTCCTTGCCATTGACTAGGTCTCAAGGGCTTTATCTATCTGTCTTCCTTCTTGAACTAGCACTAGTATAGGCCCTTTTCATTTGGACTATAACTTCCTAATTAGTCTCTTCCTGCCTGATCTATTATTCCTGTTGCTAGAAGTTATAAGATTCTAAACTCTGATTAAAACTGTTCATTGGCTTTTCACATTTTATAATCTAAAATCTTGGACATCTAATAAAAGGCATCATACATTTGCCCAAAGTAATTATTTAGGTTCATTTCCTGCCATCACTCTAGACACGTTACACCCTGTACAGATTCCGATTTCACGATTCTATAAACATACACGTTCTCTCCTGTACCTCTCGCTCTCTGTACATGCTATTCCCTCTACAGCACACCTTATCTTGGCTAGAATCTATCTTGGCTACATGACTTCTCTATGACTTCAACACAGTCTTCTTAGTTTTGCATATTATAATACAGGCAGTTCCTGAGTTACAAATAAATCTGTTCCAAAGTCTGTGTTCAAGTCGTATTTGTAAGTATGGTGAACAGGTATGATGGTGGGGTGGACAGGTATAGATGGTTCTTATTAATGACCATTAATTAAATGTGTGCCTTAGAATATAGCATATATTTCACCTTTCTCCTGCACATTAAGACTCCTGGTATGGTGCTGTAGGATAAGTACTGGTCTGCTAATCCCAAGGTAGGTTGTTCAAAAGCACCAGACACTCCTTGGATACACAATAAAGGGTTATGATGACTCAATGGTACTTAACAACAACAACAACATGCACACAAAACACTTAAGACACATTCCAAACACACTAAAATATATTAACATAATAATACAGTTGTGGTTCTTATTGTTAGATATCACTGAGTCAGTTCTGACTCAAAGTGAACCTATGCACAACCGAAGGAAACACTGCCCATTTCTGTGTTATACTCACAATTGTTATTTTGAATCCATTGTTATTGCTACCAAATCAGTCCAATACATTGGGGCATCTTCCTCCTTTTGCTGACTTTCCATTTTTCCAAGTATGGTGTCCTTCTACAGAAACCTGTCTGACAACATGTCCAAAGTACAAGAGACAAAGTTTCGACATCCTCATTTCTAAGGAACATTCCGGCTGGATTTCTTCCAACACAGATTTATTTGTTCTGGCAGTTCACGGTATTTAAAATATGCTTCATCAACACAGTTTGAATGCATTGATTTTTCTAGTGTCTTCCTTATTTATTATCTAGCTTTCAGATGCATATGAAATGATTGAAAATATCATGACTTGGGCCAGGTGCACAATAGTCCTCAAACTGACATCTTTGCTCTTTAATACTTTAAAGAGGTCTTTTGCAGCACATATGCCTGACGCAATATGCAGTTTGGTTTCTTGACTGCTGCTTACAGTTACCACCAGTTGTCTGTCTGTTTGTCATACTGTGGTAGCTTGCATATTGCTGTGGTTCTGGAAGCTATACCATGGATACTTTAAATATCAGTAGGGTCACCCATGGTGGACAGGTTTAAGCTGAGTTTCCAGGTGAAGATGGACTAGAAGAAGGAGAGATGGACTATTTCCAAATATTTAGTCAAATATTCAAAATGTTATAAACTGTAGTGGAACACTCTCTGCACCAAAATAGTGAATATTGAAACACGACGAAGAACACCAGAATATTGTCAGATATAGTGCCAGAAGATGATCCTCTCAGGTTAGAAGGCACTCAAAATATGACTGGAGTGGAGGTGTGTCTTCAAAGTAAGTTGACTGTGATGACACAAATGCCTTTGGGACCTTCATTAGCTGATAGAGCACAACTCAAAATGAAGAGAAACAACTGTAAACATCCGTTAATAATTGGAACGTATTAAGTATGAATCTAAGAAAATTAGAAATTGTCAAAAATAAAAAATAAAATGGACACATAAACATTGACATTCTAGGCATTAGTGAGCTTAAATGGACTGGTATTGGTCATTTTGAATCTGACAATCACATGGTTTACTATGCCGGGAACGACAAATTGAAGAGGAATGGTATCACATTCATCATCAAAGAGAACATATCAAGACCTCTCCTGAGGCACAACTGTCTGTGATAGGGTAATATCCATATGCCTACAAGATAGACCATTTAATATCACCATTATTCAAATGTATGTGCACCAACCACTAAAGACAACAGTGATGAAATTAAAAAAATATTCTATCAACTTCTTCAGTCTGAAATAGATCCAAGATACAATCAGGATATATTGATAATTACTGATGATTGGAATGCATAGGTTGGAAAAAAAGAGGAAGGATCAGTAGTTGGAAAATATGGCCTTGGTGATAGAAAAGATGCTGGAGATCTCATAATTTCTTCATTGCAAATACCTTTTATAAGCAACATAAAAGAAGACTATACAAATGGACCTTACCAAATGCAATACGTAGAATTCAAGTTGACCATATCTGTAGAAAGAGACTTTGGAAAAGTTCCATATTATCAGCCAAAACAAGGCCAGGGACAGACCTTCAATTGCTCATATGCAAGTTCAGGCTGAAGCTGAAGAAAATAAAAACAAGTCCACAGAGCCAAAATAGGACCTCAAATATATCCCACTTGAATTTAGAGATCATCTGAAGAAGAGATTCGATGCATTAGACACTAAAGAGTAAAGATCAGAATAGTTGTATGATGACATCAAGAACATCATACAGAAAGAAAGTAAAAGGTCATTAAGAATACAGGAAAGAAGGAAAAGACGAAAATGGATTTCAGAAGAGACTGAATCTTGCATTCCAGCATAGAGATGCTAAAGTATATGGAAGAAGTGAGGCGATACAAGAGCTGAACAGAAAATTTCAGACAAAGTCAAATATTATAGTGAAATGTACAAAGACCTGGAGTTAGAAGACCAAAAGGGAAGAAAATGCTCAGCATTTCTCAAACAGAGAAATGAAGAAAAAAATTCAAGCCTTGACTTGAAATATTGAAGGATTCTATGGACAAAATATTGAATGATGCAGAAAGCATCAAAAGAAGATGGAAGGAATACACAGAGTCACTGTACAAAAAAGAAATGGTCAATGTCCAACCCTATTAAGAAGTAGCAAATGATCAAGAAGGAAGAAGTCCAAGGTGCGTTGTAGTCATTGGCAAAGAACAAGACACTGGGAATTGATGGAGTACAAATTGAGATCTTTCCACAAACGGATGTGCCACCGAGACACTCACTCATCTATGCCAAGAAATTTGGGAGACAAATATATGGCAAATCGACGGAAAGAGATCCGTATTTGTGCCCATTCTAAAGGCAGGTGACCCAATGGAATGCAGAAATTATCAGACAGTATCATTGATTACCATGCGAGTAAAGTTTTTAAAAAGGTAATGCAAAAATGGCTGCAACCATAAATTGAGAGAGAACTTCCAGAGGTACAAGCCGGATTCAAAATATGACATGGAATGAAGGATATCACTGCTGGCATTATATGGATTTTGGCTGAAAGCAGAGAATACAAGAATGATGTTTACCTGTGCTTTATTGACTATGCAAAGGCTTTCATTTGTGTGGATCATGACAAGTGATGGACAACAGCGCAAAGGATGAGTATTCTAGAATACTTAATTATGCTCATGAGGAATCTGTACATAGACCAAGAAGCAGTTGTTTAAACAGAACAAGGGAACACTGAATGGTTCAAAATCAGGAAAGACGTGCACCAAGGTTGTATTCTTTCACCATATTTATTTAATCTTATGCTGAGCAAATAATCCAATAAACTGGAATATATGAAGAAAAACATGGCATCAGGATTGGAGGAAAATTCATTAACAACCTGTGATATGCAGATGATGCAATCTTTTTTTTTTTCCTGAAAGCGAAGAGGACTTAAAATACTTACTGATTAAGATCAAAGACCACAGTATTTGGTATGGGTTGCAACTCAATGAAAAGATAACAAAAATCCTCACCAATGGACCAATAAACAACATACATATAAATGGAGAAAAGATTAAAATTTTCCAAGACTTCATTTTGCTCAGATCAACTATCAACAGTCATGGAAGCAGCAGTCAAGAAATCAAACAACATATTGCATTACGCAAATCTGCTGCACAAGATCTCTTTAAAGTGTTGAAGAGCAAAGATGTCAGTTTGAGGACTAAGCCACAATATTTTCAATAACCTCATATGCATGCCAAAGTTGGACAGTAAATAAGGAAGACAGTAGAAGAATTGATGCATTTGTGTTATGGTGTTGAAAGACCCATGAACTCTTCAAAGAACAAACAGATCTGTGTTAGATCTGTTTGTTCTTTGAAGAGTGCTCCTTGGAAGCCAGGATGGTCAGATTTGTCTCTCCTACTTCAGACATATTATCAGGAGGAATCAGTCAGTGGAGAAAGATAATATGTTTGATAGAGTGGAGGGTCAGAGAAAAAGAGTAAGACCCTCAACGAGATGGACTGGTACAGTGGGAGAACCAATGAGCTCAGGCTTAGCAACTATTGTGAGGTTGGCCCAGGACCTGGCAGTGTTTCATTCTATTGTGCATAAGGTTGCTATGAGTCGGTACTGAGTCTATGGCATCTAACAACAACAAGTATACAGTTAAAGTAACTACATATGGTAGTGCAATGAAGAAATTGTTTGTACTGGAATGCTGGTATAGAGTACTGAAAAAAACCAAAAAATTAAAGAAACAACTCTTACTAACAGTTGAGACAGAAAAGAAAAAAAAAAAAAAAAGGGAAAACTATGATTCAATATAAACACTTAACTCTCATTACATGAATGTCTTTCATAAGAAGGGGCATTAGTGAGGTAACATTATGGCAGCATTAACAACTGGATGATACAGGAAATACAGTGGAGAGATGGCTACTGTTCAAGATGATAGGCTTGTAGTTGGAAAGGCTAGACCTGGTGCTGGAGAGTCAAGGTCTGACTCTGCTGCTGGGGAGAAAGAGGTTTACTACTGGAAATGATTTCTTGAAGTAGGCACAAGCAGAAGTTTGTACCAAGCTTTTCTTTTTCTTGTCATGAACAGCCATATCGGCATAGTAAAATTTGATGAATTTCTCTGAATGAGGGTCTTGCTCCTCTAATTCTGTCATCCCTGCTTCAATGAGACAAAAGGCTTTAGGCTAACTGTTTAGTCAAACACTTTTTTTGTTGTTGTTGTCCAAGTTTTAGGTTATGGTCTTCTTTCTCAAATGCTATCATCTGCTGCTCTAGTTCCATAAAGACTTCATTGATAACTTCGTCAGCACGGAATCCAATACTCTGCAACATCTTTTTCAATGATGTCTTATGCAACTGATTAACAGCATTAACCACAGCTTTCCTGCCTTTTGCCATGTTGTCAGCTGTAAGCCCCCGAAAAGCATACACTAATTAGGGGCACAATTTGTTCCATACTCCTTTCATATTAGATTGTTTCACTTCATTCCAAGAATCAGCAATACATTTATCAAAAAATGTTATAATTCCTCCAGAACTCACTTAAGCTCATCACATCATCTTAGGTAGTCCTGATTTCTTAGAGAAGGTCTAGTAAAGGAGAGTATAAAGAACTCTTGTAGGGTGGTGTATTATGAGTTGGGCTGCTAACTGCAAGGTCTGCAGTTCGAATCTACCAACCGTTCTGTAGGAGAGAGATGAGACTCTCTGCTCCAGTAGCATAGTCGATTACGAGTTGGGCTGTTAACCACAAGGTCAGTAGTTTGAAGCTACCAGCCACCCATGGGAAAAAGGTGAGGCTTTTTACTCCCATAAAGATTTACAGACTGGGAAACCCCAATAGAGGGTTGCTATGAGTCAGAACCAACTTGGCACGCAAGCACCACCAAAGAAGACTCTGACTCCATGATTCATTGGCCAAAGCGGTGATGTGGTGTGGGGGGTAAATATATGACCTTTTCATTGGGGGAACCTCATCTAAAGTACTTGGATGTCCAGTGCTTTGTCAAGCAAAGGAAAATCTTCAAAGAAATTTCCTTGGCCAAGCAATAATGTTTAACAGTAGGGACAAAATGGCTCAAGGACCAATCTTTGACAATGGTAACTATAAGCCAGGCTTTTACATTGGTTTTACAAATAGCAAGTAGATATGTCTTAGTGATACTATGAAGTGCCCTCAGATTTAGGGGACAATACACAAACAAAGCTTTGAGATTGAAATCCCTGGATATGTTAACCTATCTCTCTATGCTTTATGACCTGGTGCGCTTTTTTCTTTTCCTTTTTCAAATTGTAGATCCTTTGTATTTAACATTTCAGAAAAAATTACTCGCAGCACTTACATTGGCATCCACAGCTTCATCAGGCCATTTCATGTTATGTAAATTTGCCCTCATTTGGAATGACTGAACCAAACCGTATTGTTGTTGTTTGTGTGCTGTTCAGTCAGTTCAACTCATAACAATCCTGTATGGAGTTTCTGAGGAGTGACTGGTGGCTTTGAACCATTAACCTTGCTATTAGCAGTTCAGTACTTACCCTATAGCACCATAGCAGGACTCCAAGCCAATCCCTACTCATAATTGTTAATCATAATTATCTTCACTTACTGCTGTGCAAACTTTAAATCATTAAAAATCTTCCATTTTTCCCAACTGTCTATTTGAAAAGTTTTGAATTTCTGAGTCTCTCTTTAAGACCTCTGGGAAACTCTCCTTGTCTACATTCACTTTTCCTTCCTCTTTTCTCTTCCATGTCTCACCCCTCATACACCCATTCATAAGGCGCCTCATAAACTATCACACAAAAAAAGATTTAAGGAACCCCTTAGCTTAATGTCAGGTATCTAGCCATTTTTGGTGTAGTTTAAACTCTAATTTTGAACTCTAAGGCCAGACATGGAGTTCTAACCTAGGTTTGCCAGCTGCTAGCCCAGTGATAAATTTAGTTCTCCATCTAATATCTTGAATACTCCCATACTATCCCAGACTGACCTGGACCTTAGTATTTCTACTAAGATGTTGTCTTCCAAAATTTACTATCCAGACTGCCCAGGTTTTATTGACCAGACCCAGACCTTAGTTCATGCTCCAGTTGTCCTAAGGACATCTCCTAGAAGACTTCACAGTATCCCTGTCATTTCTAATCCTTGGTTCCTTGGCATTCCTTGGCTTATAGACTATCCTTACATGGCATCTCTCTTCTCCTCTCTGTGTGTGTTTGTATCTATTCTGGTCCTTTTTTATATCTCAAAGGCAATTAGTTTGAGGATCCACCCTATACTGATATTACCTCAACTGACTGATTAATCATGTTACATTAAATTATGGAAGGTTATCTGTCTTTCTCAAGGCCAACTAATTTAATCACATGTAACTACTCCATGACAGCAACTAGATGAAACAACTGAAAATCAGAGCCTAACCAAGTTGACACAAAAATTAAGCATCACAACACCCTTCCAGCAACTTGTACCGTTGGCTTAGGTCTCCTCAAAGTAAGTATACTCCCTCTCTAAGCCTTTAGTTTTAAAGCAAATGCCAGTTTTGCCAGCTTTACTTGACTGTCCAAGAATTGAAAAGTAATGGTGAAAGGACAAGTATCCATGCTCCCTCATCTTTACCATGCTAGATGATCCTGACGACACAGAGTACATATTTGAAGTGAAAAACCTTCACTGGGTGGGGGAGTGGTGGTGGTGGTGGTTGTTTGCCACAGAGTCAGTTCCAATTCATAGTGACCCTGTATAGGGTTTCCAAGGCCATGAATCTTTACTGGAGCAGAAAGATTCATTATTCTTCTGTGGAACGGCTGGTAGTTTTGAACTGCTGACTTGGAGGTTAGCAGTCCAACTTACAGCCACCACACTACTGTAAGAATTAGATGTATATTAAAAAAACAAAAAACAAACTTCAGGATGTGGGTTAGAAAGGGGAAGGCAATATGGTCACAAAAATTGTTGGTATTTTGTACTAATGTTGTTGTTTTTAAGTGCTGTTGAATCAGTTCCAACTCACAGTGACCCTGTATAGGGTTTCCAAGGAGTGGCTGGTGAGCTTGAACCACTGACCTTTCAGTTCAAACCGACCTTGCAGTCCAGTCCAGCACATTAACCTGCAGTGCCACACCAAGTTAGTGTTAATAGGAGCAGAAGGGTTCATCTTTCTTCCCAAAAGTGGCTAGTGGATTTTAATTGCTGGCCTTTTGGTTAACAGTCCAATGTGTAACCCACTATTGACCAGTCACTCCTCAGAAACCCTATACAGGGTCAGTATGAGTTGGAATCAACTCCATGGCACTTAACAACGGCTGGATTGTCTAAGAATGTAGGGATTTAAGGAAGGGAGGAAAGGAGAAGACTCTGAGGGCGGAAGAAAGAAGGGTTATATCCCATGAGCCTCGATAGGCAAGTTCTGAAAGTATCTAGGTTCTGTACCCTACTGCTTCCTAGAAAGCCAGAGATGACAGCAGAAACTCTGCTTGGGACAATCTTTTCCACTAGATTTAATTGTTCTATTTTAACTCCTGTCAATATATTTAGTAAGTTAAGCTGCTTCTATCAAAGACTTGGGTCTTTTGGTTATCTCCTCTAAAGACCATTTCATCCTCACTTTTGGTCTTTTAGCAATCCTTTTCATCTAAAAGAATGGAGCCATGGTAGTGTTGTAGTGTGAGCAATGGATTACTAACCACAAGATTGGCAGTTTAAATCCAAAATGTTCCTTAGGAGAAAGATAAGGCTTTCTGTTCCTGTAAAGATTTAGTCTCGGAAAACCCTACACAGGGTACATATAAGCCAGAATGGACTTGATAACAGTAGGGTCCATCTAAAATAATTAAAAAAAAAAAAAATGCATTGCATTTCCCCTTAAAAGGACCCACACAATTCTCTGGAGAATGGCCAATTTCAGGTCTAGACCAGAAAATGTTCTAGGTGAGCCTGGAACAGCTTGTCATGTAAGAAAGTGAGGATACTAACAAAGTCTAGTGAAGATGTGTCAAAAGAGACTCAGGGGCCAACTGGAGGAGTCTTCTACTAATCAAAGGTTGTAAATATGAGCATTAAAAAAATGTTAGAGGCAGAGGCAGTGGCAGTGGCATTGAGAGGTCAGAGCCTAGGCTCTAGGTCCATGGACTGAGTAAGGCTGGCTTGCCAAATGTGCCCTTTGGACATTTAAAGAAATATATGTTTTTTGTTTTGTTTATGTATGTCAAATAATTTTGCCTTGTTCATTTGTGAAATATAAGATGTAAATGGGGAGCCACCGGAGGAAGTGGGATAGCTATTGTTGCAGGGAGGGGATTGTAATCATTGAGATGAAACAAAGCATATGATTTGTAAAAAGTAAAGCTGATGATCTTGTCTGTAAAGCTTCACTCAATTCACAATAAAATGTTTTTTCAAAAAAAAGAATTAAAATAAAAACAAAAAGGATAACTTTTACCAGGTTGTACGTGCTGTAGGAACTGGCTTGGCAGCACTTAGCAACAACACCAACACACATATTATCCACTTGGCAGTACACCAATTACTTAAATATATTGTCTTTAATCCTTACAACAACTCTGCAAAGCAAGTAGTACAACAAAGTACATCATCTAGAATTACAAAAATGGATGATAAAGTTTGAACTTTCTGATCAAATATACATGACATTTATTATCCATACAACTTTAGAAAAGCTTTCGAGCCTCCATTTTCTCATCTATTAAAATGTGATAGAAAGTTAGTCTGGTTTACCAAGTACTGGCAAAGCTGTCCTCCCTCACAGAGGTCTATGATAACACTATGTCTAGTTCTGGCCTGAGTCCTGAGCATCATGGAGGTGAGTTTGGCCTAGAGCACTAACTGTCATAGCAAGATCCTAAAGACCTTATTCTTCTCCCTCTGGTACCAGAACTGTCTACATCTGAGATGATCTGCTCTGTCAGTCTGGGTCCCTGAATGACTGACTGGCTTAAGCAAAGCTTCTTGTCACCCTGAATTAGATATGTGTCATGAATGAGAAATAAATGCTTGCCTTAAGCCACTGAGATTTTGAGACTGTTTATTGCCAAAGAATTACCCTTGGTAATCTCAATCCCATGTATTATGAGGATTTAATGAAGTAACATGATAAGTATGTTTTCACAATGTCTACTTATAGTATATACTCAATAAGAGGCTGGGGTCCTAGTATGGTACTATAGGATATGCACTGGACTGGTAACTGCAAGGTCAGTGGTTCAAATCACCAGCCACTCCTTGGAGACCCTACTCAGGGTCACTATGAGTAGGAACCGACTCAACAGCTCTTAACAACAACCCATTTATCATGAACCGTGGTTTGGTTCTGTAAGATAAGCGCATGACTGGTAACCACAAAGTTGGCAGTTCAAAGTCACCAGTTGCTCTAGGAAAGCTTATACAGGGTTTCTATGAGTTGGAACCAACTCAACAGCACACAACAAAAATAACAAATACCCTTCACATAAAGTCTGAACGTAACATTTCCCAGGATCCCTTGTTAACAGGGTACTAGTTAGATTCTACCAATGGAAGGCAATTCCATGAGATGTAAAAGACTGAAGAGAAAAAGGCATTACTTTGTATTTTATAATTTACACATGGATCTGACTGGACGCAAAGAGATCAGAAGCCAATTACATTTTGGAGGAATTTCTGGACAGCTCCCTCCAAAACCACGATAAACACACAAACAACACAGTAAAAGCAAAATAATCTGCACAGATGAAATAATCTTTGAATTTTCAAGACTTAAAATAATCCTTGAGTCATCAAACTTTCATCAACAGAAAGCAAACTGCAGAGATTAAGAGGATTAACAAAAGCACACTCCCCAGACCAGCCTCAAGGAGAATAATGATTGGGTGGGGTGGGGGTGCTTTCCAGCAGGGGAAGACGATGCTCAGAGAAAACAAGAACAATGGAGTTTCTCATAAAAAGCAGAATCTAGGCCTAGTCAAAGAATTACACAAGTTGATTTCTATATTTTGGGGTACAGGTAGGGGTTGTCTTCATAATATCTGTCCAAGAGGATTACAAAATTGAGATAGACCAGTGACTGCTTATGTATTTCCCAGTCTTCCCTTTCTGAATAGAGTTATCGAAGTAGGGATACAGTTCTATTTGTATATGGATATGCACTTATGTGTGTGGGGGAATCATTTATCTTTTAATTTCATAAAGTATCAGACCAACAGAAACAACTATATGAACTGATAGAATACTTATACAACACCCAGAAATTCTAGAGATTCAACTGGTTATAATGACTGATGGGGTCCTTGGATTTTCATCCTTAAGAATACAAAGTGAGCTTGTATTCTTCATGGGAAGAAAAACAGAAAAGTACATTAGGCAAACAAAAAGTTGGGCTGTGGCAACACTAAGTTCACCACCTCTCAATTTATTTTTCTTTTCCTAGGCACACTGGCCAACTTCATTCTTCAAGTTCCTATAAACATTACTGAATTCCTAAAAATGGGTAGAAAAGACAAGTGTTGCTTCTGCGCTGAGGCAGATACATGTCTGTGAACTTGTACAGACTTTCTCTCGTCTTAATTAATGCTGATCTTAGAAGACACATTTTTAGATGACGCAGTTATAAGACAGAGGCAGCATATGAAAGGAATCACTTAATTAATGCTGATCTTAGAAGACACATTTTTAGATGACGTAGTTATAAGACAGAGACAGCATATGAAAGGAATCACTGTTTAGAGGCTTGCTGCCTAAAAAACTACCCAACCTGCATCAGGCTATGATATGAATATGAAATAAACTTTGAGATCAAAGCCAATGTAGAGAATGTTTGTTATTGCAGTTAACATTAATGAGAGTGTCTAAACTTTGGCCCTAGTTGTAGAACAGGATAAAACAGAAGAAATGCTAACATAACAGTCAGGCCCATGTGTAGGGTTAGTGAAAAATCATGGCAACCAGAGGAAGTGTTGGTTACTAGCAAAACTGAGTGAACTCAAATATAGATTTAAAATCCAAGAATGTGATGTCTAATTTGATTGCTTGCATATATGAGGAGACATCAGAAAGTTCATAGAAAAATGGAATTGAAAGATAATGGAATGTTCCCACTAACTTTTGGAAGCCCCCCTCATATGTATGGAATTCTGCTGACCTAGTTCCTTGAAGTTAAAGATAGCATCTTTTCAAATTTGGCACAGGTAGATGTGATGTAAGTATCATTGATGAACTACTGAGACCGAGTCTAAGCTTCAGGGTATTTTATCAGAGTAGGAAAGATAAGCAAGAAGAGATGCTTACGTCATGGAAATCCAAGAATCAGAAATCTAAACCTAGCTTCGTAGGAAATTTGAAATTTAAGATTAGTGAATCCATATTGGATAGGCCCTGGATTCCTCAGCAGTGCCAATCTAGAGACACTCTCAAGGGGTTACTTCTATCCCTTGATTTAGGGTTAGAACTGTTTATGATATCTAGAAAGAGGCTAAATATTGAGATGGATTTAAGTGAGTCAAATAATTAAGATTAAGAGATCAGACAGGCACATACACCACCGTAAATTACATTACTAACTTAAATGTTTTGTTGTTGTTAGGTACCATCGAATCAATACCAATTCATAGTGACCCTATGCACAACAGAATGAAACACTGCCCAGGCCCCAGTGCTATCTGACAGTGTTCCACTGCTATTCATAAGGTTTTCAGTGACTAAACATTCAGAAATAGTTGATCTCTCCTTCTGTTTTACGTTGTACTGGAAGTCCTACCAACACAGAAGGACAAAAAATAAATGAAAGGGTGATAAAATCTTTAAATAATATAAATAATTATTTTCAGATGATCTAACTACATCAGCATTCAAAGAGAACTTATCAAAAAAAATTAGGGTTAATAAGAGAATTTGGTAAGGTTTCCAGATCTAAGATAAATATATAAAAATCATTTTGGAAAGGAAGTAAATATCCCACTTATAATATCTACAAAATGTGAGCTACTTATGACATTTGAGAATGCCCAAGTACATTTTTAAGTTAAAATACATCATAAACTATCAAATAAATGTACAGAGTTTGATAAATTTTCATATATAAAATTAGATTACTAATTAACTTTTTATATAGAATTCAATTTTAAATTAATTATTTTAAGACATACATACATACATTAAAATCAACATTTTAAAGTTTTCTATATTTCCTATGTCCTTATCTGAAAACTATTTGGTGATTGCCTATGTCTTTTATTCTAATTATTATTTTGCATATATGTAAGGGTTTCAAAAGTTCATGATAAAATAGAATAAAAAGATATTGGATTTATTGTAGGACCTTTTAAAAGCCTCCTTGTGTAATCAACACAGCATGGAACAGTTAAATGAGTGTGTCCTTGAGTTAGGGGCATTACTGATCCAGAGAGTGACCTGGCACTGTGTAATAGAGGTATTATTTGATTTTTTATTTGATTTTATTTTTAGTTTGGGTGCAAATAAAGAAGTGGCTTTCGTATCTAAGGAAGAGAAATATAATCCTTCCCATTGCCCAAGAGCAGACACAACAGCTGACAGAAAGAACACAAATGGGGACAGATGCCTTTAAAAGATAATTGGCCAGAGCCAATGGACTTATGCCATTTCTGAATACCATATTACATCTCTAGTCCATGTAGGGATCAGAAAATAGTTAGCTGGAGGGATCAGAAATATTTAGCTGTCCAAGGCAAATGCAGCAGTAACAAGAGATGTCTAAGAAAGACAGCTAGTGAGGCCAAACGGAGTAACATTAATACCAAGGCTACACATCATTCTCATAGCTCACTAAGTCATTCAAGAAAGGACACATCAGCCATATTTTATAGATGTCCTCAGCTTTAGCATTCAAAGACTGACTATAAGAAACAATGTTTCAACATCAATTCTTGGAGACAAAGTTAATGTTTTAATAATCTCTTCTGGTTTACATGCTCTGCTTAATTTCTGGGATTTGAAATTACAAAGATTGTAATCAGCCTTTCACTAAAGAGAGCTTAGTTTCTCATGTAAGCTTAAACTTGCTCATGCAAGGCCACAAAGAAGCTAAATCTCGGTTTAACCAATGAAGTCATTTCTGTATTGGATTAATTTGGTCATGAACCATACAGCCAGTGAAATGCTATTGCTGTCCAGTGCCTTCAACTCAGTTCTGATTCAGTGACTCTATGTACAACAGAACAAAATACTGTCCCATCCTCACAATAGTTGTTAATGCTTGTGCCCACTGTTGGAGCAACTATGTCAATCCATCTCATTAACTGTCTTTTTCTATTTTGTTGATCCTGTACTTTACAGGGAGTCGTGGTGTGGTTCTATGGGTTAATGCGCTGGCCCCCAAGGTCAGATTGAACCAAGAGGTTGGTGGCTTAAACCCACCAGTTGCTCCTTGGAAACCCTATACAGGGTTGCTATGGGTTGGAACTGACTCTATGGCACTTAACAACAACACTTTACCAAGCATGATGTCTTTCTTCAGGGACTGGTTTCCCCTAAGTACATGTACAAAGTAGGTGAGATAAGTCTCACCACCCTCACCTCTAATAAGCTTTCGGCTGTACTTCTACTAAAATAGATTTGTTCATTCTTCTGGAAGTCCATGATATTTTCAATATTCTTCACCAACACAGTAATTCAAATATATCAGTTATTCTTCTGTTTTCCTTATTCATTGTCCTGTTTTTTCATGCATGTGAGGCTACTGAAAGTATCACAGTTTGGGTCAGGTGTACCTTAGTTCTCAAAGTGACATCTTTGCTCATTAACACTTTAAAAATCTACAGCAGATTTGCCCAGTGATTTCTTTACTGCTGCTTCAACAAGCGCTGATTATGGATCCAAGTAAAATGAAAATCTTGGCAACTGCAATGCCTTTTCGCTTTAAACATGATGTTGTTTATTAGTCCAGTTGTGAGGATTTTTGCTTTCTTTACATTGCATTGTAATTCATATTGCAGGCTAAATTCTTTGATCTTCATCACTTAAGTGCTTCAAGTTCTTTCTTAGCTTTCAGTAAGCAAGGTTAATGAGTCTTCCTCCAAACCTGATGGGACATTCTCCCTCATATAGTCTGTTGTTGTTGTTATGTGCCGTGGAGTCAGTTCCGACTCATAGCGACCCTATACAGGGTTTCCAAGGCTGTAAATCTTTATGGGAGCAGAACGCCTCATCTTTCTCCTGCGGAACAGCTGGTAGTTTCGAACTGCTGACCCTGAGGTTCACAGCCCGATTCATAACTACTACGCTACCAGAGCTCATATAGTCTAGCTTCCTATATTAGCTAAGTATACAGACTGAATAAGTATAGTGAAAGGATAACACCTTAATGCACACCTTTCCTTTTAAACTGGTCAGTATCCCCACGTTCTGTTCGAATGACTACCTCTTGGTCTATGTAGAGATTCCACATTAGCACAACAATCAAGTGTTATGGAATTCCCATTCTTTGCAATGCTATCCATAATTTATTATGATTCACAAAGCCAAATGCCTTTACATAGTCAATAAAATGCAAGTAAACATCTTTCTGGTGTTCTCTGTTTTTAGCCAAGAACCATCTGACATCAGCAATGACATCCTTCATTTCACATCCTCTCCTGAATCCAGCCTGAATTTTTAGCAGCTACTGATTGATGTTCTGCTGCAACCAATTTTCATCAAAAATTTGCTTGACTGTGATTGTGATATTGATATTATTATTTGATAACTTACCCCAAAATATGAGTCTCTTTAAGTTAGCTGGCCAAGTAGCTGTCCTCCAAATTTCTTGGCATACATGAGTGACCACTTCAGCCAGCACTGTATTAATTTACTGAAATATTTCAATTGGTACTCTGTCAAATTCTGGAGGCTTGTTTTTCACCAAAGCCTTTAGTGCAGCTTGGACTTCTTTTTCAATCCCATTGATTCTTGATCATATGCTATGCCTTGAAATGGTTGACTATCAACCAATTACTTTTGGTTAAATGACTGTGTAGTCCTTCCATCTTCTTTTGATGCTTGCTTGCTCATTCAATATTTGCCCATAGACACCTTCAAGGCTTGACTTTTTTCTTCAATTCTTTCAGTGTGAGAAATGTTGAGCATATTTTTCCCTTAAGTTTCTTACTCCAGGTCTTTGCACCATTTATTAAAATACTATTTTCATTCTTGAGCTACCCTTGATATTTTTTTGTACAGCTCGTCTACTTAAATCATTTCCTGCCACTTCAACTTCTCTACACTCAAGAGCACATTTCAAAGTCTCTTCTGACATCCATTTTGATCTTTCTTTCCCAGTCTTTTTAAAGATCTTTTGCTTTTCACATACACTAATCTCATCATTAGTGGTTCAGTCATTACTATATAATACATCCAATTTACCCTTGAGATGGTTTAGAAATTTAGTTGGGATATACTCAAGATAATAATTTGGCTCTCGTGGGTTTGTTTTGATTTTCTTCAGTTTCAATTGATGGTCTATCCTATAGTCGACACCTAGCCTTGTTTTAATGGAGTCCTGGTGTGGTGATAAAGGATAAGCACTAGACCACAAGGTAGGTGTGAACTGCAAAATGAAGACTTCAAATCCATCAGCTGCTTGAAAACTCTCTACAGGATCACTATGAGTCGTAACCTAAAACAACAGACTGAGAACTAAAACAGCAAACAATAACCTTGTTTGGCAGATGATGTTGAGCTTCTCCGTTGTTTCCTCCCACATATGTATTTAATTTGATTCTATATAATCCATCTGGTGAATTCCACGTGTATAGTTGCTGTTTATATTGTTCAAAATGGTATTTGCAATGAATAAGTTATTGATCTTGCACTATTCTATCATGCAGTCTCTAGCAGTATTTCTGTCACCATGGCCATCTTTGAAAACTATCATCCCTCCTCTTTGTTTCCAACATATCAATGCATTTGATTGCATTCTTGATCAATTACAGACTGAAGAAGTCGGTAAATTAATAAATTTCTTTATCATTGGCATCCTTGGTTGATGCATAAATTTGAATAATCGTATTAACTGGCTTTCCTTGTAGGCGCAGGGACATTATATTTCAAGACAGATCTTGCAGTGTTTGTATTGACAATGAATACAATGTCATTCCTTTTCACTTTGTCATCCTGGCATAGTAAATCATGATTGTCTGATTCAAAATGGCACATATTAGTCCATTTCAGTCCATTATCCACTACTGATAATGCTTAGGATATTGATCTTTATGCATTCATTTCACTTTGGACAACTTCCAATTTTCCTAGAAACATATTTTCCACATTCCACATTCTGATTATTAATGGGATATTAATGATTTTTTGCAGCTGTTTCTTCTCACTATGTGTTATCCCACCAGCAAATGCCGGTCACGAAAGCTTTACTACATCTATATCATTAAGGTGAACTCTATTTTGAGGAGGCAGCTTTTCCCCAGTTTTATTTACAGTGTCTTCTGACCTGAGGGGTTCATCTTTGCAAACTATTTCAGATAATGTCCTGCTGTTTGTTACAAGATTATCAGTGGAAATTTTTACAGAAGTAATCCGCCTGTTCTTTCTTTTCCATCAGTCTTAGCCTAAAAGCTCTGCTGAAACCTGTCTACCACTGGTGACCTCAGTGCTATTTGAAATGTTGGTGGCATAGCTTCCAGGATCACAGTTACAGACAACTATCACAATACGACAAACTGACAAATAGCAGATTAACTTTGTATATGCTTTTAATATCCTAAGTGGGATCAATTTTATAAGAATATTACAATTGTTTTAAGCAATGTTTTTAACAGGTTTCAAGTTTAGCCTTCATTTAGGAAATGATTCACCCAGGGTGTCATCCCCTAACAGTAGACAAACCAAGAGAAACAGAAGAAATAAACACATGTTAATAGTTTTCATTTGGAGTCCTGGTGTGGCACTGTGGGTTAATGCAATGAACTGTAAAGTTGGTTTGAACCTCAAGGTTGGCGGTTCAAGCTCACCAGCCATTCCTCGGAAACCCTATACAGGATTGCTGTGAGTTGGAACTGACTCAACATCACTTAACAACAACACAACAATACATTTCTCTGAGAACTGTTTTTCCACAGTAAATTTTTACTAATGTAAAAATGCAAACAAAATTTCTATACCATATTTAAATTAATTATATATGTTGTTGTTGTTAAGTGCCTTTGAGTCGGTTCCAACCCACAGTGACCCTATACAGGGTTTCCGAGGAGTGACTAGTGAGCTTGAACCACCGACTTTGCAGTCTGGTGCATTAACCCACAGCGACATACCAGGACTTCTAATTATATACAGATATATATAAAATATAGTTTGGATCTATAAAGTATGATATACAGTTGATGTAATTTTTCAGAAAATAATCAAGGTGGAATACGTTTTATCAAGAAAGATACATATAAGCCTTTAACTATTACCATAAATAAAACACTAAGTATTTCACTTGATTTGCCTTTGAAAATAAAATCGCAATTATTATTACATTAATTGGCAAATAAAATCAGAGAACAGAATTTTTTAAAATATTTCTATAACGGATTCAAGAAAAGTTTAGAGAATTTTTTTTTATAACTAGAAAAAGAATAGCTCTTTTAGTTTTGTAGTGATCAGTGGGAGGAGACATTCTACTCAGAAGAGATTAAAGTTTCAGAAAGTAGGGCGTTACAAGATGAAAATAATCACTTTTCAGGATGGATTAAAAAAACGATCAAAATCCCATGATATACTTGGTGTTAAAGGAAGTCTTTCTTCTCAATGGCTAAACAATTACATGTATTCTGAAATTTCTTAATAAATAAACACAATTTTACATATTAAAACCTCGATTCTGTCATATCTGAGGTGCTTCTTAAATTCTTATTATAATCTACTTAAATACGTTGCATTGATCATGGGTTACTCTTATAATTATGAAAACTCAATAGAGCAATTTCTATTATGAAGAAATTACAGTTGGACATTTTACTTTACCACTTTGGAGAGATGTATTTCATTCATTTCTATCATGCTTATAAGTAACGTGGAAAAGATCTCCTACATTTGGCTATTTCTTACATCAGGCTGGAAACAATTGTGACTGAATACAAGTACAAACACCTACTTCTAAAAAAAGAAAAATGCCATGATGTGAGTTAAATAATAGAATTCAAAAATTTGTGGATGAGTATTAACCTTATATTAAATTTACTAGATGAGAGGTGACTTTTATACTATACTACTTGAGTTAAAAAAAATAAATAAATGCTGATGGAAAGGCAAGCAACAGAGCTGAGCATGGAAATGATGAGGGCATGAAGAACCATCTAAGAGTTTCACACACCAGGCTCAAAGTAGATGCACTTTACTAACTTACCTTAGATCTTGGAGATGGTTTTTGCATGTCTCTTTCTATGTCTTTTGTTAGAATGATGGGTAGAGAGTTCTTGCAACTGGCCTCCTAAAAATGTGTATAAGAAATTAGGGATTAGACAATATCTCCCTAACCAAAATTTACGAGGTTGTAAAAGGCAACTTTTATGAGACAGATCTTCACATCAGAAACTGGTGAGTTTGCAATGAGGCGTTACACTGCTTCTTGTCTCGTCACATACAACACAGACGAGCTGATGATGGACTGGGTGTAGGACACACAAGAAAAATATATTCAGAATGATCATAAAAATCTTGCCTACGTCATGTTCCTTTGTCACATATATCTTCACTTCGTCCTTTATTTTCTTTTGAGAATTGAACAGTTATTCTCTAAGATCTCAACCCACAAACTTGCCAATTTTATCCATAATATTACACAAATAGGCTATTACTCAGTAAATACTTTAACTTGAACAATAATTTACCCAACCATTACTGCACAGTGATAGTTTCATATCAATGCATTATATAAGGGGAAAAAATCTGATTATCTATTTACAAAAGTATTACCCTTCTAAGATTTTGGTTCCCACCAAAACAATGCTTGCAAGAGTAATGGCAGAACTTACAAGGAAGCACGGTAGATGAAATTGTATAGATGTACTATTTATTTTTGGAGTCCTGAAGTGGCTCTATGGGTTAATCAAACATTTTTTTGTTCAGAGTTCCTTACTAATCATATTTAAGTACCCGGAAAATCTTAGTTAAAACTGAGCACTGATTTACTCAGTAATAACTTGTAGCCTGGAGTCCTGGTGAGGTGCTGTGGGTTAATGCGCCAGACTGCAAAGCCGTTTGAACTACAAGGTCGGCAGTTCAATCTCACCAGCTACTCCTCGGAAACCCTATATAGGGTTGCTATGGGTCAGAACTGACTCAATAGTATTTAACAACAACAACAACTATTTATTTCTATGTAAATAAAAACAAAAACAATGATAATCCTCTTATTTTCCCCTAATATCTTATTTTCATATAGCCATTAACTTGGTAAGCTTCTGCAGATGATTCCATCACCAAATTAAGACCAAAAAAAAAAAAAAACCACACAAAGAAAAGGAAGACTATAGACTATAGATAGCAATAAACATAGGAAGAAAAAACTCAATATATATATATTTTTAACGTCTTTCATATCCTTCTCTTTGCTTCCCATTTCTTTTCCCACCCTGCCAAACATTCAATCATCTTATAATGTTTTGGTTTTCATTTCAGTTTACTTCAGGGTCAAGTATGTACAATCTCTCAACAAAATTTACACGATATACTTTTTAGAAATGAAGGAAACAAAATGTATTTCTAAAGAGAACTATATATTATTTGGATATAATATGCCTAAAGAAAATGTTTGGTAAAGTGGAAGGTCAGCGAAAAAGAAGCAGATTCCCAACGAGATGGATGTGCACCGTGGCCACATCAATGGGCTTACGTTTAACAATTGTGAGAATAGCGAAGGACTCTGGAGTGTTCTGTTGTGCAGTGTCGCTATGAGTTGGAACCAATTCGATGGCACCTAACAATAACTTACTTCTAGAAAACATTGATCAAATCTTAATATATATGAAGCACTGGGTTAAATCCATAATGTCATTTTATCACCCCAAGAGCCTTATGAGACAGTAGCATTGCCATCATCCCTAATTTAAGGATTAGGTAGAGAGAAGGCATACAAAAGTTAAATGACTTGCCCAGTGTCAGATAGGAATCAAAGTCTGTTCTACATAATTTTAAGGTCTGAGCTCTTAGCAGAGCTCTCACCTTTATAAACTGCTTCTCATCGATCACATATTTGACATCTTAAGCCAGGTTGCTATCTTACACTTTCAGACCTATAGCATTTTAAAGACAAAATAATTTATTAAAGGTCAACCTTAATAAATTTAAAGGGGCTCTGATCCTGGGAGGTTGTATGCTCAATATGGTATAGAGACTAGCATGCCTGACACACACGTCAGCTTCTAGACCACAGGGCTTTTCATGCACCTGTTCTCAGCTTGGTGCGAGGGAGCAATATTTCCAGATTCATAGGGGATCAACTGCCTCTTCTAAGCTTAGAGGTGACTGTGAGTGCTGCCAGCCCTCACAGCTGCCTGTGGTCTCACGTACAGCTCTGTACTAGAACCAAACAGTACATTTCTCAGAGCCCAAGTAAGTGTACATTCTGGCCTACCCTTTCCCACTGGTCACACCACCTGCTAGTGGGGAACAACTTACTGGAAATAGTGAATGAACCCACTCTCACTTCTGATTCACTGTGAGAGGAATACACTGTACTCAGCATGACATTTAGAAGATTCAAGTGATTAGTTACACAGCCCATTGTGTGATTTGACTACTCATGGAGAATGTAATTATGTTTAATTACCATACCCCTTTTTAAACCACTGGTAAGGAGTCCTGGTGTGGCTCTGTGGGTTAATGAGCTGGACTGTAAAGTCGGATTAAACAACAAAGTAGGTAGCTCAAGCTCACCAGTCATTCCTCAAAAAGCCTATACAGAGTTGTCATGGATCAGAACTGACTCAACGGCACTTAACAATGACCACAACAAGCAAATGTTAGGATCTGATGAGAAGAAAAAAGGCTGGCTCCTGTTAAGGCTGCCCTATGTTTATAACTGTCGGAGTGTTTATAAATGCCTATAATTCTTTTTCACTTATGCACAAACTGAAAGTTATGGCATTTATTTTACTCCTGTTTCCTCTCCCTTGTTTCTGTGAATTAATGAGCACAAGGTTGATTATCTGGTTAGCTTTTCCCTCCCAAAAGACTTTCTGTAAAATTTTATCTGAACCATTATTTACATATATTTATTTTTTATTCCATGCTTCAAATTTGGATAACAGAGACAAAGTGTAGTTAAGTAGCCAAAGCACTGAACTGTGGTCAGGAGACATGGCTTCTCATCCAAGTCTCTTAACTAGCTAGATGTTGTTGTTGTTGTTGTGAAGTGCCGTCAAGTCAATTC
>NW_006408627.1:9696411-9698600 GCF_000296735.1 Chrysochloris asiatica
GGTTTCTAAGGCTGTAAATCTTTACTGGAGCAGAAAGCCTCATCTTTCTTCCATGGAACAGCTGGTAGTTTCGAACTGCTGACCCTGAAATTAGCAGCCGGATTCATAACCAGTAAGCTACCAGAGCTCTTTCTATAGAAAGATTACAGCCTAGGAAACCATACGGGGCAGTTTCACTCTGTCACATGGGGTCACTATAAGTTGGAAATGGACTCAACAGTTCCTAACAACACCACCCAAGTACCAATGAGCTGGTGGACTCTAAATGTCTTAACACACAGGGACTATACTCCTATAGTCAATGTTATTCAAAGAATCCTGGGGGAAAATTAAATTCATTCAACCGACAGCTTAAAGAAATATCTGGAAACAATTTATTCTCTCTCTCTCTTTTTTTTTTTTTTTTAACTTTTTATTGTGAATTTTGTAAAGGTTTATCATCAATTTTAAATTAAACAAATCACATTCTTAAACTGTTTTGTTTTTTTAACAATATATTATGGAGGAAAATGTGAAGCACAATTAAAATTTTAAGATAGAAATTTTAAAATACTGTTATCTTTAAAAATCCATTGGAGGTTGGGGAGCTATTCATACATATACCCAAGAGAACTTCCAGCTATAATTTGCACATGAATGCTCATAGAAACATAATTCATAATAGTGAAAAATATAGAAATGACTTCAATGTCCTATAATTTCAAAATGAATGAACAAAGTATGATATATACATACAGTAAAATATTAATATTATTTCACCCTAAAAACAACAAAGTAATAACACATGCAGCAATATGAACCTTGAACAGCAAGTGAAAAAAGCCAGTTAAAAAACTATCCATTTCTTTGAAGAGTCCAGAATAAGCAAATACATAATTGACAGGAAGTAAATTAAAAGTAGCCAAGAACTGGGGGCCTGTAAAGAGGGCGTGCAGGTAAGTGTTGGTAGGAAGTAAATTCTAATAGTCGCCGGTTTCTTTCTGAAGTGACAAAAATGTTCTGGAATCAGACAGTGGTGATGGTTATACAACTCTGTAAATATACTTTAAATGAGTGAATTTTATATTATGTGAATTATATCTCAATTTTTAAAAAAACACATTTAAAATAAGTACTTATGCCCTAAGAGCAAAGGAATGAGGCCTTGGGTTCATTTTTAAACTCTTCTTCCATTAGTAGTACCTCTTTATAATGGTATGAATGCAAAGGCTTTGTGTTTGTAATTGTCAAAATGCATGTGAACATAACAATCAAATGAACAAGTATTAATTCTGCCTTACTACATACAGCATTCTAATACTGGTTGGCAACACAGAATAGAGTGATAGAAAAAGTGTTTTTGTTACTTGCAGGCCAGCCACTTCCAACTCATAGAGACCCTATGTACAACAGAACAAAACCCTGCCCTGTCCTCAGCCTTCCTTCTAATCACCACTATGCTTGAGCCCATTGTGTAGTCACTGCGTCAGTCCAGTTCCTTTAGGGACTACCTCTTTTTTTCTGACCCAATACTTTATCAAGAATGATGTCTGTCATAGTTAAGGTTTCTGTGTTAAATTGACTAGGCCAGGATTCCCAACGATTTATTAGTTAAGATGTAGTAGTAATCCTCCACAAGGATTAATATCAGTTAATACTACCGTCATGCAAATTTATGTACCAACAATTACAGCCAGCAATGATGAAATTGAAGAATTCTACAAATTTCTTCAGTCTGAACTGATGAAACATGCAATCAAGATGTACTGATCATTACTGGGATCAGTAGTTGGAAAATATGGCCTTGGTGACAGAAATGAAGCTGAAGATTGCATGACAGAATTTTACAAGACCAATGAATTCTTTATTTATGTTGTTTTTTTAAAAGGTACCTTTAAAAAACAGCATGAAAGAGTATATACAAAGACCTCACCAGATGGAATACACAGAAATCAAATTAATTACATCTGTGGAGAGAGATAGTTAAAAATCTCCATATCATCAGCCAAAACAAGGCCAGGGGCAGACTGTAGAACAGATAGATCATCAAGTGCACATATGCAAATTCAGGCTGAAATTGAAGAAAATGAAAACATGTCCATGGGAGCCAAAATATGATCTTGACTATAGCCCACCTGAATTTAGAGATCATCTGAAGAACAGATTTGATGCATTAGACACTAAAGACTTAATACTAAAAGAGTTGTGGG
>NW_006408627.1:9715308-9715830 GCF_000296735.1 Chrysochloris asiatica
ACATTCTATCCTGGATAACTTAATGTATATATTTGTGTGTTTCTCCCATTTCCTTATCCTTAACTTTGTTGTTGTTGTTAAGTGCCTTCGAATAGTCTCTGATTCATAGCAACCCTATATAGGGTTTCCAAGAAGCAGCTGGTGGGTTTGAACTGCCAACCTTGTGGTTCATAGTCCAGTGCAGTTCCTACAGTACCACACCAGGAGTCCAACCTTAGATACTTAAAAGACTCTTCAATATTTTTATCTCTTGATAGTATCAAATTGGACAAATTATGTTTTTGCATGTCCAGCATCCAGTCTCACTTCTTTGGGGGAAGACTAAGTGTTAGAAAACAAATCTGCTAGGAATCATTCAACCAGTGTGTCTTGGCACAAAGAATGGGCACCACTACATTTCCAGTCTCCTTTTGCAATTGGGTGGGGAGCCTGTGTAACTGAGTCTGTCAATGAAATGTGTACAAAAGTGTTTTAAACGACTCATTTATATTCCCAGCTCTCTCTTTTCCTGCCAAGACAATC
>NW_006408627.1:9717583-9719554 GCF_000296735.1 Chrysochloris asiatica
CATGGATAGGAAGAATTAACATTGTGAAAATATCATCACTATTCCATATCAATCTACACATACAATGCAATCCGAATCCAGGTTCCAACATCATTCTTTAAAGAGATGAAAAAACTGATAACTAATTAAAAGGAAAGAAAAGAGACCTCAGATAAGTAAAGCATGACTTAAGAAGAGAACAAGGGTGCAGACCTTTTACTTCCTGATCTTAAAATCTACTACACAGTCACAGTAATCAAAAAAGCAAGGTACATACATCAATAAAACAGAATTGTGAACACAGAAGTAAATCAATCCACATACAATCAGATGATCTTTGACAAAGGACCAAAACACATTAAATGGGAAGAGATAGTCTCTTCAACAAATGATACTGGCAAAACTGGAACACCATTTGAAAAAAAAAAAAACAAGATTTATATCTCACACCATATATAGAACCAAATTCAATGTGGATTAAAGATCTAAATGTAAAACTTAGAATTTAAAGACCATTAATAAAAAAAATAGGGACAAACTTAGTGGTGCTGATACATGGTATAAAAACTATCAAATATACCTAAAAATACAAACAACATAAGATAAAATAGAAGTCTAGGACCTCCTAAAAGTTAGTCACTTATGTACAGAAAAAGATTTCACCAAAAGAGTAAAAAGAAAGCCTGCACACTGGGAAAAATTTTTGCAATTCCATATCAGACAAAGAACTCATCTCTAAGAATTTATACAAAATACACATTTATTTTAAAAAAAGGCAAACAATCCAACTAAAATGGGCAGAAGACATGACCAGACACTTCACTAAAGAAGACATTCAAGTGGCCAACAGACATGTGAAGAAATGCTCACAGTCATTATCCATTTTTTATTGTTGTTAAGTGCACTTGAGTCAGTTCTGACTCAGGCAGAACTGTAAAGGATTTCTATGAAGTGGTTGGTGGGCTTGAACTGCCTACCTGGAAGTTACAATCTAGTGGTTATTCTATAGCACCAAACCAGAACCATTAAAGAGATGTCTATCAAAACAACAAGGAGATATCATTTCACCACACGTTAATAGCAAGTTGAAACAAACAAGCAAAAAAACCCAGAAAGAAGCAAATGCTGGTGAGGGTGTGGAGAAACTGGTACCCTCCTGCATTTTTGGTTGTTGTTATTGTTGTTAAGTGCCATCGAGTCAGTACCGACTCAGCAGCCCTATGCACAACAGAGTGAAACACTGCCCAGTCCTGTAGAATGGTGCAACCACTATGAAAACGTGTATTGTTCTTCCTTAAAAATTTGGAAATAGCAATACCTTGTGACCTAAGAATGCTTTTAGTTGGTATATATCCCCCAAAACAGGAGCCATGAGATGAGTAGACATACGACACATAAGTTCATGACAACACTAGTGACAAAAGGACGGAGACAGACTAAATGCTCACCAAGAGAAGAATGAATAAACAAACTTTGGTATACATACACAATGAAATATTACACAACACTGAAGAATAATGATGAAGCTATGGAATATCTTATAACATGGGTGAACCTGGAAGACATTATGCTAAGTGAAATTAGTCAATCACAAAAGGACAAATATTGTATGAGACCCCTATTGTGAAAACTCAAGAAAAGGTTTTCATGCTAAAAGAAGCATTCTTTGATGGTTTTCAGGGGTGGGAGAGAAGGAAGAGTAATTCACTTGCTATAGGGCAGAAACACATGAACTCAGTTGACAGGGAAGATAATATACAACACAAAGGAGATTGGCAGAACAATAATAAAGACAGGTGAAAATGCAGGAAGGAATGTAAGGGTTACAGGAGATATGTATAAATACTGTTACATACACAATTCAGCAGCAGTGTTCTATGGGTAGATAGATGCACAGAAACACAGTTGAACAGGTATGAGAAGGAGTATATCCACATATTCATAGGGAGTGGGAGTATACCCACAAATTGACAGAGAATATTTGTACATGGG
>NW_006408627.1:9721329-9725116 GCF_000296735.1 Chrysochloris asiatica
CATTACTAAACATAATGTCCTTCCTTCTCCAAGGACTAGTCCCTCCTGATAATATGCCCTAAGTATGAGAGAAGTCTCAACATCCTGGACTCTATTAAGGAGTATTCTAGTTGCATTTCTTGCAACACAGATTTGTTTGTTCTTCTGGGAGTCCAAGTTACTTTCAGCACTCTTCTCTACCACCATAACTCAAATGTATCAGTTCTTCTATGATCTTCCGGATTCACTGTATAAGGAAGATTGTAGAAGAATTGATGCATTTGAGGCAATTGAAAATACTATGGCTTGTGTCAGCTGCACCTTAATCCTCAAACTGATATCTTTGCTCTAGAACACTTTAAAGATGTCTTAAAATCCCTGGACTTCTAACTTCAACATGCATTGGAATCGAATTGGTGGCACTTAACGGCAGCAACATACAGCAAATTTTCCAAATAAAATACACATCGTTTGATATCTTGACTGCAGCTTCCATGAATGTTGATTGTGGATTTAAACAAATATTCACTCATTTACCATTTACTGAGTGGTTCTGATGTGACAGATATACAAGTGTACAGTAGGCAATTTAGAAGGTGTTAGTGCCAAAGCATTGCCATTTTAACAAAAATGGTTTAAAGGTTATATAACATGTTTTCAGAGCCCTGGTGGCACAGAGTTATTTATTAGGCTGTTTACCACAGGGTTAGCAGTTTGACTCTACTAGCTGCTCCTCAGGAGAAAGATGAGGCTTTCTGCTCCCACAAAGATTTACAAGCTTGGAAACCCTATACAGTGTTGCGATGAGTTGGAACAGACACAATGGCACACAATAACAAGAAGCATGTTTTCATAAGCATAAACAACTTATCCTATCATCTGTTAAATATGCCTTGTTATTTGGAAATAAGCTATTTAAAACCTGGCATCTATGCAATCTCTGTCTATAAGCACTACAAAACAAAACATTTAAGCAGAAATTAACAGCAACCCGAATGGTAAATATCTAATTAGGATTGGAAAATTGGGACCATAAGAGCACCCTAAGTAAACCACAACCTAATCAGTTTCCACTACAAGAAAATACCCATTTGAATCATGTAAACAAACAACTCTGTCATGTTATTTTATCATTGGTTTTTTGTACATCATTTAATATTTTTAACTTCCAAACTTAGCAAACAAATGTTTGATCTGAAGAAGTGAGTATATTAATTCTAATTCTGAGTCCACAGATGCTTAAAATGACAATACACATTTTACCAACTTATGTCTGAAATTGATCCCACATGCAATCAAGATGCACGGATAAACTAATTTCACTCAGCATAATGTCTTTCAGGTTTATTCATGTTATGATATTCTAGATTCATCATTATTCTTCAAAATTAAGTAGATTCCATGTATATACGTACCATAGATTATCCAGTCAACTGTTGATGGTCACTTAGGTTGCTTCCACCATGTTACTATTATGAATAGGATGTGATGAATATGGGTATGCATATATCAGTTTGTGTTACAGCTCTTATATCTCTAGGGTATAAATCTAACAGTGGAATTCCTGGATCATTTCCAGTGTTTAAACAAGTGCCATATCGTTTTCCAATGTAATTGTACATTTTCCAGTCCCACCAACCATGTATGAAGATTCTAGTTTTTCACACTCTTTCCACCATTTTGTTACTTTCTGGCTTTTTTTTGGGGGGGGTGGGGCACTTTGAAGTTAATACTATAGTAAGAGGATATTTCACTGTTGTTTTCTCTCTAATGGATAATGAGAGTGAGCATTTCATTATTTGTTAGCTACCTGAATATTTTCTTTGGTGAAGTGTCTGCTCATGCCCTCTGACCATTTTTAAATTGGACTATCTGTTCTTCATTATTGATATGCTAAAGTTTTCTATAAATTTTAGAGATTAGTTCTTTGTCCAATATGTGATCAAAATTTTCTGCAAGTTTGCTTTGCTCTTTTGATGTACATAAATGTTTAAGAGGTTCCAGTATCTAATTTGTCTTCTGCTTTTTGTGTGTTTTCAAATATGTTTAGTACTATACTTATGTCATGTATTAGGACAATTAAGTATGTCCTTATTTTTTCTTTGATGATCTCTATGATTTTAGTCTTTACATTTAGGTCTTTGATACACCTACATTAAATTTTATATATTGTGAGAGACATGGATTCTGCTTCATTTTTATGAAAATGGATATCCAGTTTTGCCAGCACTATTTATTTATTACAGAATCTATCTCTTCCTCCATTTGATGGCGTTCAGTGCTTTGTCAATGTCAGCTGTCCATAAGTGGATGGATTTACTCCTGGGTTCTCAGTTCTACTCCATTGGTCTATGTGTCTATCACTGTACCAGTATCAGGCTATTCTGACTATGATAGCCGTATTGTGAGTGCAAGGATGTCTACTTTGTTCTTCATGAATAATACTTTGTGTATCCAGGGTCTCTTTCCTTTTGGTCTTCTTTCAACTCTTTAAAGAATGGTAAAGGAGCTCTGGTAGCGTAGTAGTTACAAATCGGGCTGCTAACCTCAAGGTCAGGAGTTCGAAACTACCAGCTGTTCCGTGGGAGAAAGATGAGGCTTTCTGCTCCCATCAAGATTTACAGCCTCGGAAATCCTGTACAGGGTCGCTATGAGATGGAATCGACTCCATGGCTCATGGCCAGTGGAATCTAGACCAGGACTGGATTATATCTGTACATAGCTTTGGGTAGTATTGAAATCTCTACAATGTTAAACCTTCTGATTCGTGAGTATATTCTTTCATTTATGTAGGTCTCTTTTGGCTTCTTATAATAGTGTTTTGTGCTTTTCTTTGTATAGGTATTTTGTTTCTCGGGTTATATTTATTCTCTAAGTATTTCATCTTTTGGGTGGTTGTTGTAAATGATATTAATTTCCTGGTTTCCTTTTCAGAGTTCTTTTTATTAGTTTAGAGGAATATGATGATGTATGTTGATGTTGTATCCTACTACTTTGCTGAGTCCTGCTAATATTAGTTCCAGAAGTTTTCTTGTTGAGTCTCTGGGATTTTCTATGTATCAGATCATGTCATCCACTACCACCTAATTTTGTGTATGTAAATATCTAGACAATCAAGTTAATTTTCAGTGGATCTGAGGGAACTACTTCACTGAAATCTAGGTAGGGAACATCTCACGAAAAGAATGTTTAGAAGGACTTTGCAGCTGAAGAAATAAAACTATCATGTGACTGTATGCATTGTATGCACAGGTTGCATTGTATACAGGGATCTCTAGATCCCAAGTAGCCACTAGAATACTGGTATGATAATTCTACTCAGGGGTACCAACCACTCCTTAGGTGTTATGTCCATTTAGCCTGATCAAGTAGCATAGAAGAGACACACATATGGTGTTAGCAATAGTAAAAGCCATTTGAGTTACAGAAAATGGATTACAACATGAAATGTCCCATGATGAGTGGACCTGCCCTAGATTTAAAGCTCTCTGGACTGAGATGGCAAACTCTCCCATGTGTACCCCTGAGACCATCTATGTAAGATAGGCTTACTTAGATGGGCTAGAACTTCTGCTACCTATGCTTCCATAGCTGAGGGGACAAAGAAAATATTTCCTCCAGCCATTTTATATCCCAAAGCCTATGTTGTTACGTGCTCTCGAATTTGTCCTGACTGATAGTGACCTTGTATAGGGTTTCCAAGGAGCAGCTGGTGGGTGGTTTGATATCTTGGTGCCTATCCCCAAACAATACCTCATTAACCTTGCTGACCATTAGGTTTTGTGTGTATGTTGTTGTTGTTGTTGTT
>NW_006408627.1:9725441-9734299 GCF_000296735.1 Chrysochloris asiatica
CAAAGTAGATTTGAATCGCAAGCTTGGTGGTTCAAGCTCACCAGTGACTACTCAGAAACCTTATACAGGGTCGCTATGGCTTGGAACCAAATCGATGGCGCTCAACAACAACAAAAATCCAGTTATTTCATTTATTCATAAATACAGCTTAGCCATACAGTCTGGCAAAGAAAGATATTTCTATTTATTCTTCTTCCTTGATATTGCCAACCCCCGCCTCCAATCAACAAAAAGAGAGAAAGTAAAGCAAGAAATGATCAGAACTCTAGACTATCAACTATGAAGACTAATTGACAAATTCAGTAAAATGAGAACCAAAATGCCAACAACCAACAAACACATTCTCAGACCTCTGGAAGAAAACAGATTTCTTCAAATGTCACAGAAGCTTATTAAAAAATTCTTTGGAGTAAGCAGGTCCAGTGAACATGGTCAGATCACTGAAGAACTTAAAAAAATCCTTCAGGAACCTAGATTCATTCCCAAACAATGGCAAGGAAGGTAGAATTGAAGAGGTCCTACAGACACACCTTTTTTCTTAACTTTGACCTGCCTCCTGGAAACAGGAAGCCAGTCTGTAGATGAGGCTATGGAATGTGGCAGAGAAGCCTTCAACTTTGCAGTTACTGACCAGAATCACTGAGCAGAAAAAGGCCTTAGGGTGGCCCCTGACAGCATATGACATAAAGAGCTTCACTCTCAGTCATGCTACCTCCAGCTTGACCCAAAGGATAAAGTAGAAATCTAAAGTACAACTTAAATTTTATCCATCCTGCTCTGAAAACCTTTGCTCATTCTCTCATTCATTTAAGGTAATTTTTAACTTCACAGCCTCTGGAATTAGCGCTCTCTTGTTACTTCCCATGGTTCAGCCAGAAAAAATCTACTCACCGCTCCACTAACCTCCATTCCTTAAAGCATTCCCTTCTGCCTGAAAGGTTTATTTGCTCAGCTCTACTCCCTCTTCTCAGAAACTTGCTGAAATCCTACGGTATTTTTCAGTCATTTAAACACTTTACTCTTCCTCAAATGTTCCACTTAAATGAGTCTGTGTTTTTGCTTTTCTTCTTAACTTTCTTAGTGTCATAACACCCTATGATTTTTTTTTTTAGGCCATCAACAATATTTAGCTTTGTGTTACCTTAATATAGGTAGAATAAAAGGCAGTTTAGCAGTAGTAAACATTGAATTCAGAAAATCTGGCTTCAGATACGAATTCTCTGAAATTCTCAGTCTTCTCTCCTATAAAATGCTTCTAAAAATAATGTTTATCTTATGGGGTTACTTTAAAAATTAAAAATTTCCAAAGACTCAAACCAAATTTTTTGATGTCATCAATTGTGATAAAGCAAAATGACTTCATTTTTTTTTTTTTTTTTTTTTTTTTTTAGCTTTTTTTGTTTATTTTTTAAAGGTTTTATTGTCAGTATCCTGACGCTGAAACTGGCCTGAAATCGCAGCCTTTTTTTTTTTTTTTTTTTAAGAAAAGAGAATTGCATTCATTTTCAAAAAGCAGATTCTGGTTAGGTCCAATCAGATTTTTGTAATTCCAAGTTGCTATGAGTGAGAACCCACTCGATGGCACTTAACAACAACAACAAAGGCAAAAACAATGTTTAATTGAATAACACGAACAAAACAGAAATAATGAATCTTCAGAAAGAAACACCTCGAAGCAGTAGCTTCTGCATTAGTAAAACTTTGTCTACTTTGGGCTCTCAGGTTTTCATATATTATCAAGCTTGGTTCCTTCTAAAAGATAAAGAAAAGCCTGACAGTATCTCAGTGGTGATGTGAAGTATCATACCAAGATTTAGACTTTATACGCTAGGTCAGTAGTTCAAATCTACTAGTTGTTCCATGGGAGAAAGACGCTCCCGTAAAGATTTTGGACAGCCTTTACAGGGTCACTGTGAGTCGAAATCTATTCATTGGCACAAACCAAGCACCACCACCTAGGGATAGGTGAGGAAGCACTCCCAGAGAATTTTGATGTGGAAACAGCATGTTCATATTTATATAGGAAATAACTCAGGGAGCAGAATAGAAATGATGGAATCAAGCACAGACTGGGAAAGCAGGTAGGAGGCTGATACAGAAGTCTCCAAATACTTCATCAATCCTACGCTGGGCTAATTATCGTGAGAGTTTTTTAAAATAAAGATTTGATGCCCTACCTTGAGACTCAGCAGGTCTGCAATCACAGGTAATTGAGACAACAGCCACATTTGGAATTCTCTTGTCCAGATGAGAGGCAAAAGGAGCCCAAGTGGCACCATAGGAAAAGCACTAGATTGCAAACTGCAAGGTTGGCAGTTCAAACCCACCATCAGCTCCTTGGAAGAAAGGTTAAGTTTTCTGGTCCTGTAAAGATTTATCAGCCAAGAAACCTATACAGGTTGCAATGAGTCAGAATGGACACATGTAGTGCATAAGAGGAAGAATTAAGACATTTGAGTGATCTGTCACTTTGTTGTATGGTGGTGGCTTGAGAGTTGCCGTAATGCTGGAAGCTATTCCACCACTATTTTAAACATCAGCTGGGTCACCTATGGTGGCCAGTGGAAGTTATCAGCTGAGATTTCACAATAAGACAGACAAGAAGAAAGAAAAGCAGATTACTTCTCAATGTCTAGCCACTGAAAACCTTATGAATAGCAGATAAATACTGTCAGATATAGTGCCGGAAGATGAGCCCCGCAGGTTAGAAGGCACTCAAAATATGACTGGGAAACAGCTGCCTCCTCAAAGTAGAGTTGACTGTGATGACATGAATGGAGTAAAGTTTCTGAGACCTTCATTTGCTGATAGGGCACAACTCAAAATATAGAGAAACAGCTGAAACCATCCACTAACAAATGGAACATGGAATTGAATGTAAGAAGTATGAATCTAGAAAAATTGTAACTTGTCAAAAATTAAATGGAACGCAGAAACATCGATATCCTAGGCCTAGGTGAGCTGAAATGAACTGGCATTGACACTTTGAATCTGACAAGAAATCAAAGGCTGGGAATGACAAATTGAAGAGGAATGGCATCACATTCATAGTGACCTACGTACAATAGAACGAAATGACCACAGGGATCGTTGCATGGAGAGGATTGCAATTATTGAGATAAAACCAAGTAAACAATTTTTTGAATGTGAAACTGCTGACGTTCTCTGTAAACAATCACTCAATTCACAATAAAAAGTTTTTTAAAAAAAGTCTTAATGTTATGCTTTCTATAAAGTAAGTGAATGGGACCCCAAACAGCAATAAAAGTTTGTATGTTTGTTTGCCTAAAGCAGGGTCATGTTGTGATCAAGTTTGTTGTTTTAAAAACACTGTTTTATCACTGGTGAGAAGTTAGCGACTGCTATTGTAATAGAAATACCAAAAATGAATGGTTTCAGCAAAGGGGAATTTATTTCCTTACAGTTTAGGAGGATAGCAGTCCAAATTCAGGATGCTAGTTCAGTCAGCTCTGGAAAATGGCCCTTGTCTCTCTGTTCCTCGGTGATCTTCCTATGGCTTGCCATCTCTCTTACCCTATCTCTGCTTCTTTCCTTGCTTGTTTGTTGTTGTTGTTGTTAAGTACCGTCGAGTTGGTTCCGACCCATAGCGACCCTGTACAGGGTTTCCGAGGGTGTAAATCCTTACGGGAGTAGAAAGCCTCATCTTTCTCCCACGGAGCGGCTGGTAGTTTCGAACCACTGACCTTAAGGTTCGCAGCCCGATTCGTAACCACTACGCTACCAGAGCTCCTTGTTTAATTTTTCTTATTTCTTAAAATATTGGCTTGAAATACCCTACACCAATCCTGTCTCATTAATATACCAAATACAACCCATTCCCAAATGGGATTACAATCACAGGCATATAAATTAGGATTTATAACACATATTTTCTACAGGGGACACAATTCAGTGCATAACAGTGTGCCCTGAGGTATCCAGTGCTGATATAACAGACATGCCATACGTGAGTGGCTTTAATAAATTTATCTTCTCAGGAGGCTAGAAGACCAAATTTAGGGTGCTGGCTCTAGGGGAAAGCTTCCCCTCGCTCCAGTCTCCAGAGGAAGATTCTTGTCTCTTCTGTGTAGAACTCTCTTTCTCAATCCGCTCCTTTTATATTTTTTTAAGAGACTGACTCAAAATACACCCTACACTAGGCTGTCTCATTGGCTTAACAAACACAACTCACTCTAAAATGAGACTATTATTGTTAAGTTGCATCTTTGAGTAGGTTCAGATTCATAGTGACCCTGTTTCGGAGGAGCAGCTGATGAGTTTGAGCTGCCAACTTTACAGTTCAAATAGACCTTGTGGTCCAGTGCTTATCCTACAGTGCCGCACCACTAACTTTGTGTTTGCCTGGGGGACTGCCTTTTATTTTCAGTTACCATACTGCTGATGGCTTCTGAATTGGTCAACATATTTCATCTCGGTGCCAGTACAACCAAACTTGCATGTTGCGGACCCCAAACTTCCATCTAATCTACAAAGATCTCATGAGAACCTTCACTAAACAATGTATATTATTTCTTATATTGGGATAAACAGAAGTGTAAATGTAGATATGTCTAGTGTGTTGTTCAGTACCATTGAGTTGGCACCAACTCCTAGCGACCTAGCACAGGGCTTCCAAAGCTTCAAAAGTTTGCAGAAGCAGAAAGTCCTTGCCCCCACAGAGCCGGTGGGCTAGAACTGCTGACATTATGGTTCGTAGCCCAGTGCTTATTGTATGGAGCTACTTTGCTGTGATTAAGTGTCATTGATTTGGTTCTGATTCATAGCAACCCCACTGACCTTGCGGTTCAAGCTGACCTTGCAGCCCAGTGCCTTAACCCACAGTGCTACACTTTATCCCGTTAAAATTAGGCCCTTTTTTCAATCTCAGAAGTTGCCAGAGGTTCCAGCTTATTCTTGGCTCAAACATTTTATAAATCTGTTATTCTTGTGTATTTTTCAGTTGTTTTGTGGCCCTGTTTCCTCCTTTCATATATGACCTCTAAAAGCTTCACTCATATAAAAGAATTAACAGAAATATAACTTTTTTTTTTTTTAAGTTGTGCTCCATTTTTCTTCTTTTTAGGTAAATTAGTGATTTCATTGAGACTCTCAATTCCTTAGGTATAGCTAAGGTCCTGGTGTGGTGCTGTGGGTTAATGTGCATTAACTTGACTGCAAAGTCGTTTGAGCTGCACAGTTGGTGGTTCAAGCTCACCAGTTGCTCCTTGGAAACCTAAGGGTTGCTAAGGGTTGGGACCAATTTGATAACACTTAACAGTAACAACAAGGTCTTTCAGATCTTTGGAATAAAAAAATCTACTTTCTAAAAATTGGCTAGGATTATTTACCTAGCTGGAGTCCTGGTGTGGCGCTGTGGGTTAATGCACCAGACTGCAAAGCCATTTGAACTGCAAGGTTGGCAGTTCAAATTCACCAGTTGCTTCTCAGAAACCCTATACAGGATCACTATGGATTGGAACTGACTCAACAGCACTTAACCACAACCATTTACCCAGCTGTGGCTAGTATGTTCTTTCGTTACAATGAGTTCTAAATGAGCATTTGCATATTCTGTCTACCAAAACTTTCAGAAGTTTCATTTACTGTTGTTGATTACAATTCAGTCCAGAGAATCACATTCCTTCATTGCATTTCCTACTTTCTTAGAGACAGAATCTCTCAGTAAGGTCAGTAACACAGTGCATCAGATATTCTGCTTTAGCAGAAGACGCTTCCAGAATGCAGTCATGTACTTTCCAATCATGTTGTACATCTGCCGCTAGAGTCAGATCTCAACCTTGCCTTAGGAAAAAACCAGTCATATTTTTCTTCCAACCGACATATCTGTATCTGGCTCCCACAATATTATCAGTTTTGTGTCTTATCTTGTACTTTCATGCCATGTTCTCCACCAAGCTTAAATTGCAGCTCATGGAAGTCAAAGCAGGGTGTAGTTGTTGTTGGGTGCTCTTGAGTTGGTTCTGACTCATAGTGACCTTATGCATGACAGAATGAAACACAGCCTGGTCCTGCGGCACCCCCACAAGAGTGCCTATGTTTGAGCACATTGCTGCTGCCACTGTGTCAATCCTTCTCTTTGGGGGCCTTTCTCTTTTTTGCTGACCCTCCACTTTGCCAATCATAATGTCCTTCTCCAGGGATTGATTCGTCTTGACAACATGTCCAAAGTACTAGAGATGATGTCTCACCATCCTAACTTCCAAAACAGATTTGTTTATATTTCTGGAAGTCCATTGTACTTTCAATATTCTTCTACAACACAGTAATTCAGATACATTGATTCTTCTAAGATCCTTCTTATTCACTGCCCAACTTTTACACGCATATGAGGTGATTAAAAGCAGGCTACTCTTACATATCTCATAGCAGGGATATTTTATTTGCATAACATATAACCACCCATTGCTGTATTCCAGTAAATAGCTCTATGTCAACAAGACTATCCTGGGTATGAGATCATATTTACCTATTTCCATTATATTTCTGGCTTATCTGTTATATTATCAGACCTAGTAAAAAAGGCATGAGTTCTAAAAAGAAAGTCAATAATCTCTTAATATTCTTAAGATAGAAATTTAAAAGGATTTTAAAAAAGAGATCTTTGCAAAGGAACCAGAAGGGTAAAACGTACTGGAGATTGCTTTTCTATTAAAAAATAACTGCTTTGCAACAAAAATGAAGTAAATATTTTCTTGTTATTTTCTCTTGTTAACTACTGACACATTTTCTTCACTATCATGCTACCCTTATCCCAAGCTATGCTTGTTTTTCTCCAAAGTATCTCATTTTATCATTTTATCTGAGCATTGTTCTCCCCTTACCTCAAATATCAGTTTAAAGCTCATTTCATCTGGTTGGCAAGAATCCTACTAAATGCATTCTTCTCAGTTATCAAGAAATGTACTGTATCCCTTATAATGAGTCTGTTGTATTAACAGAAATCTAGTTTTGATCTTCTTTTGCTGTTTTCATAGGATGCTACTTGATACCCATTACCTTTTTCAAAGTCATGGCCTCAACTGGAAGAGATGAAACACCTCTGAAATGCCCAAACCAAGTGTTTCTGGTTTTATCATTCATCAGCATACGAATCACTAAGAGTACACTTAGGTCTGTACATTTGATAAGTCTCAGGAAACCTCTTGAGGAAACTTCTCATATCAGCTCCATCAAATTTGCCTCCATATAAAGGAAAAGGAAATAATATGCCTTCTCTCTTTTCTCACATCTCAAGGATTTCATTTGGATGTTTTAGCCTCTGATTCTCAATGGTAGGTTTTGAGAGACCTACATGAATTTTCCTAAAGTGTAAAGGGATATGTTATAAATTATCATTAAACATAGAATGAATACTTAAATAGTATTGTCAAGGTCTTCCTTACATGTGTTTAACAGACTCTGCTTTGCTAATGATGGTCCCCAAAGACTACATGTATGCCACTTAAAGCCTGAGGGGGAGATTGAAAATGTGCCAGCCACAAGAGAGGCAAAAAGATTTACAGTAATATTATTTTCAGGAGTTTGCAATCATGTTGGTAAGGTACCAGTCCTGATTTCAGCCACACACACAGTATCTCTGCTATAACAATAGGTCTCTATTGAAGTGGGAGAGTAGTCCCGTGGCCAGAGCACAGAACTGACGTGTGTTTGACTGTAGCAAATAAATACAAAATCACTTCATCTTACAACCTTAAGAGGATATAGATCCATTAAATAAATACTTGATAGAGATACGTTTCATGAAAAGAATTCAACATACAGAGCCATCAAAATCTAAAATTATACCCACATGGACTTTTTAATGACAAAAAAAAAAAAAATGATTAAAGGAAAATCTTTTATTCCAGATTATAACAATATTAACAATTAAACACCAAAGCTACTTACTTTTACAATGATAAGCCTATGCAGGTTTTCAGCCCTGTGGTTGTCATTTTCTGTGCAGTCTACTTCAAACAGTATATGATAATTTTCTAGTATTGTAGCCATTATCTTGTTGCAGAGGGCCTGTTCTTTCAGGCCTTCATGTCCAGGTGGTACACTAGAAATAAGGAGGGAAATGAAAAAGAATTAGAGTATTATATAATGTTCATGTATTAGATAATATTCATTTGGGTAATATAGGATTGTGGTCCTAACCTCTGTAAACATGATAATACTAGAATTTTGAGTTACATGCAATTGTTCATAATAACAAATGTGCACTACGTTGTAATGCACATTATTATTATTGCATTATTTTGTTAAAGATGCTTTTGTGTATCTGAAAGTTGTTTTTGGTTTTTTCTTAATGTTTTACAGAGGGAAAAAAATGTTTAATGTTTTGCGTAAAACATTAAAAAATAAAAAGGTAAACTATACTGGAATCCTGTTGTGGTGCTGTTGGTTAATGTGCTGGACTGCAAATTCTGCTTGAACTGGAAGACCAGCAGTTCAGATTCACCAGCTGCTCCAAGGAAACCCTATACAGGGTCACTATGGGTTGGAACCCAACTCTATGGCACTTAACAACAAATATATACACACACACACACACAACAGTTTGAAACTATCAGCTGTTGCGCGTGAGAAAGATGAGGCTTTCTGCTCCTGTAAAGATTTACAGCCTTGGAAACCCTGTACAAGGTCACTATGAGTCGGAACCGACTGCACGGCACATAACCACTATTATCACATATACTACATCTATCTATCTATCTATAAATAGAGATATATAAATATACCTATTTATATTATACATTTCTATATATCTGTGTGGATCATGACAAGCTATGGACAACATTGAGAAGTATGAGTATTTCAGAACACTTAATTGTACTTCTAAGAAATCTGTACCT
>NW_006408627.1:9735359-9748922 GCF_000296735.1 Chrysochloris asiatica
AGTTGCTCCTCAAAAACCCTATAAAGGATCTTTATGAGTCGGAAATGACTCGACGGTACTTGACAACAACAAAAGTTAAACTGTATGTTAAGACAAACATTTGACTAACTAATATTAGATATGAATTATACCTGTTTCTGCTGACATACAATTTCAACTTAGAGAGACTTAAGGATGAAAGTAATTCATAATGTGGGGACTGCCTATATATAGCATGTTGTTGTTAAGTGCTGTCGAGTTGGTTCCAACCCATAATGACTCTATATGGTTTTGGAGGAGTGGCTGGTGAGCTTGAACCACTGACCTTTCAGTTCAAATGACTTTGTCGTCCAGCACATTAACCCACGGTGCCACACCAGGACTCCATATATAATATGGTTGTGGTTATGTGCCATGGAGTCGGTTATGACTCTACAGGGTTTCTGAGGCTGTAAATCTTTACGGGAACAGAAAGCCTCATCTTTCTCCCATGGAACAGCTGGTAGATAGTGTTCATATAATATCTAAATCATATAAATTCCTATTTCTCAGAATGTATTGTGGATGTTAAGTGACACATGGCTAATTTCGCAAGACATAGCTGACTCAGATTTTTATTTTGATATCTTCTAAATAATTAGCCTTCTCATAAGAGCATGTCCAACAAGCTCTGTGGTAACAGGTATAAACCATTGCTGGGACAATAATGATTTCCCAATATCTGAATGTATAGCTTGTGCTAAACAACAAAAGTACAGGCTGTTCAAGAAGAAGATACAGATTAAAATAGGCTGTTGTTGTTAAATGCTGTTGTGTAGGTTCCCACTCATATGGATCCGGTATATGGTTTTCAGGGAGTGGCTGGTGAGCTTAAACCGCTGACCTTGGTGTTCAACTGACCTTTTGGTTTAGTGCATATCCTAGCGCTATGCCAGGACTCCCAAAGATCGGTAGGAGTACTTATTAAAAACTTTCATATATTAAAAATTGTTATATATAAAACAACATTTATATAAAAGTTAAAAAGAACCAAATATCGTGACAGAAATAAGTCCTAGTGGGACTTAGAGTTATGGATTGGACTGCTAACCACAAGGCCAGCCGTTCAAGCCCGCCAGTCAGTCTCTCATACTTTGGTTATATTATCAGGAGGAATCAGTTGCTGAAGAAGGATATTATGCTTAGTAAAAGTAGAGGGACAAAGAAAAAGAGAAGAGCCCAAACGAGATGGATTGGCACAGTGGAAACACCACTGGGCTCTAATGTAGCAGCAATTGTGGGCAGGTGCAGGACTGGGCAGTTTCATTCTTTTGTACATAGGGTCACTATGTACAACAAGGATTGGATCCACCTGTAGGTGACTTACAAAGAAAAAAAAATGTGTGACTTTTGGAGCACAGAGCTTGATGTCACAGGAAGTGCTCATTTTCTGAGTTAGAACATTAAGGTTTCAGTCCTGGCTCCAGTACTTATATAGTGTAACTTTTGGAAACTTGCTTATCTTTGAGTCCTAATTTCTTATTCTGTCAAATGGAGATGCTGATGATAATATTGTAGGGATCTTATGACAATCTAATGAAAAATGTTACGTGAAAATATTTTGCAAAATAATGTGGTAAAAAATAAGCCATAGTTTTAAGGGGATGGGGCAAGGGGAGGGGCTGACTTAGATGAAACAAGAGGAAACAGTTGAACTGTTTGAGGAGATGGAAATATTCAATATCTTGACTGTGTGGTGGTTACGAGTTTATAAAAATTCATAAACCACCACACAAAAAGGATACATTTTATAGTATGTAAATTATACCTCAATAAACCAGACTGAAAATAAAGTGCCTGGTATCCATTGGAATTCAGTCTGGGTCTGCTGCAGCAACTTGGGGGCTGCATAGAGAAGGTTCTAGAAAGCATCGACCTGGCATCCTTAGGAAAAAGAGGAAATGCTTAGGTGGCAGGAGAAACGCTGCTGCCCTGACCAAAAACTCTCTCTTGGGGTTTCCATTTACCAAGTAATCCTAGGTTCAGAGCAATGAATGCTCAGCTTGTCAAACACCTTGTCTGCATTCACATTTCAGTTTTATGTTTGTTCAGGAAGTGCCGTGACATGTACCACTGCCATGATTCCTGGGATGGCACCTTCTGCACTCAGGCTGCTTCGTCTGGACCAACACCTTTGTGTCACCTTACTCTAACCAGGTTGTTTCAACCGCTAAAATGTGTGGGGCTGCCAATCAGTCATCAACAGTGAACAGCTCCTTCTTGTTACTGAATTGTTTTTTCCTTTAGAACTAGCCAGTGGATTGATTTCTTTATCCCAGGAGTCTATGTGGTTGGTGGATTCTTAATATGCTCCAGCCCCAGACTACTAGAATAAGAGAGAGGAGTAGTGAAATATACTAACCACCCTCCTGCAATCTGGATTCACAATCCGTGTACACTTGACACTGAAGTGGCACTGAGAGTGGGTGGAGAGTTCTTTTTTGACCCTCAGCCCATAGACACCTCTAGAAACCCTGGGCTGATTGCCGGAAGAGTAAGGATTAAACCACATGCACACACACACACACACACACACACACACACACACACGCTTTCTAGCCTATAGCATGTGGCAGACCTCCACAAAGAGTGGGTAAACAAAGAAAGTGGATAGAAACAATAAAACTACTCTACAGTGCAAATGCGTCAGACTTCAAAGTCATTTGAACTGAAAGGTCAGTGGTTCAAGGTCACCAGCTGTTTCCTGGAAACTCTATCTATACAGGGTTGCTATGGGACGGAATCCACTCGACAGAACTTACCAACAACCACAACAGTGCAAAAAATACCAGGAACTCTTATTTAAGAAAATATTCTCGATTTAGTAAATGAATTTCCTGAGAAAATTTCATGCAGTTTGCATGTCACAAAACAAAGTACACAAACCAGTGCTGGATTCAAGCCATACATCATGGAAGGAAGAATAATGGAGGCGGTAAGAGATCATATTGCAAAAGATACTTTGTTCTATTTATGCAGTCCAGCTCTGATGACGAATTTTTCTTCAAACAATTTGAAACAGCCATGTCCCTAAAAAACACATTTGCTTTGAGTATTGGTGATAGGGAATGAGAGAGGTAGAAAAGAAAAAGATTTGAAATCCATTCCGGAAAGTAGTATTATTTGGGACAGGAAAAATTTACCTCAACTTGAGTTGTCTTATCCTTATAAGGCTGAAAAGCAAGTGGAAAAATGGAGGATAAAAGGAAAAGCTAGCTGACAGACTTAAAAGACTATGTTGATAAAATGATTTTTTTACTATGTTAGCTTTTCTTTTATTAACTTTCATTATCTCATGATATACCATGAGTTGCACAATATAGATTTTTCTTTTGCCCTTGGGGGGAAGTCATATACTCATATTTAATCATACAAAGAAGTAGTTTGTGTGTGAAATATAGACTATCTTTAAATTGTTTGAAAGCAACTCATATATTTTATGTTCAATAAACATATTTTAAACATAAAAAATACATAACTAAAGGTTTTGTAGTTTTCTTCAATTTTGTTTTGTTTTTCCTAAACTAGCTATTCAGTAGATTACCTATCCCTTTCAGCTTTGTTTCATCTAAAGTTGTATTTGTATGACGTCTTTTACTATTTTAATCTAAGTCATTAATAAATATCCTTAGAAACCTTCATCTCCAACCTTTCTTTGGAGTGACATCATTAGCTTCATCAATACTCTTTAAATAGGATTGCTCAGCAAGATGAAATATACCTAAGTGCATTATCACTTGATCACAAACCCCAGTTTTGTCCATACAAATTCTACAAAAATAACATGTACTTATTATTTTGCAATTAAAAAATATTGGCATTCTAAGACGTTCCCCATTATGTAGCTTCTTCCTCCCCCCAAAAAATCTATTATGGGAAACCATCACAGTGTTATTGTTGCCAAGTGCTGTCGAGTCTGTTCTGACTCATAGTGATTCTGTATAGTTTTCAAAGAGCAGCTGGTGGGTTTGAACCACTGACTTTACAGTTAGCAGTCCAATGTTTACCTTATAGCACCACAAGACACCAGCCAAGTTTAATAATAATTTTAAAAGTAGAAAAGTTTCCAAGAAAGTACTGTCCTGTCTTTGACTATTGTAATTGACGTATATTCCTTTATACATTATGAAATACAATTTAGTATAAATTAAAAAGGACTGGAAGGTTTTTTAAAAAGATAACATTCAATAATAAATTTCCTTAGCTTTCTTTTAATTGAGGTGAGGCAATGCAAACTAAAATTTTCAGAATTGCTTTTAGTACCTGGCCCCACCCTTGGCAACGATTCCTTTCTTAGAAAGTATTGCCATTGGTGTTTCCAGGTAGTCAATTTATATGATATATGTCAGCTTTCACTTATTGCTTCACATTACAAATTTCATAAACAGTGCTACTTATTAATCCAATTGATGAGTTCATTTGTCTTTTCTTTTAAAATGTAGCAAGAGAACATAAAACTTCATAAATGAAAGGTCTAAACTACTACATTCAAAATCACCAAGCCATGTCTATAGACTAATCAATATTTTCATAAATTGAAAAATGTTATTCATCAAATATCATCAAATATACAGACGTTTAAAATTTGGTGACCAATCATTTGGGTGAATAAATTGAATTTTTCAATTTTATATACTCCAATCTATTGACATATATGGATTCAATCAAAATAGTGATGAATTAACTGATTAATATTCCTAAATATAATTATTATGTCATGGTCTGGTGCTGTATGATAAGTATTAGATTGCCAACTGAAAGCTTGGTGGTTCAAACCCACCAGTTGATCCTGAGAAACCTTAGACAGGGTCTGCTATGAGTTGAAACAAACTTGAAGACACTTAACATAACAACAGCTATTACCAAAACCTGAAAAGATAAAAATCAGATAGAATTTAATTGATGAACTTAAGTACATGAAAATAGTGATATCATCATTGTAATTTCCAAGGATGTTCCAAAAACTTGCCATATAGTAACAAACTATCTCCTCCTTACAGTAGTGTATAGAGAAGTTGCCAATACTTTAGAGACAAGAAGAATATTGAGGTAATGATTTTAAGTGCCAGCATCTTTAAGATATCTATTATTCTTTTGAAATGGTCACAATTAGAAAGGATTTAACAAATTCTGAGTCAAGAGGACTATCTCAATTTAAAATTTGAGTAAAATTTTGCACAATTCTCATTTTTATACAAGACTTTGGCTGATGGTAAAGCAGTAAATTAACAGAGTTGTGTCAGTAAGTCTACAGAGGAAGTCTAGACTAATGAGTAGTTAGTGACTCTGTGCTGGCCTTCAGTTCTCATTAAACAGTAGGATGTAGAAGCAACCAGGACATCTATGGGTTTTCAGATAACCTGAAGTAGGCAGAGCAGCTAAACTATGATAAGGAAAGACACATTAAGAACATTGGTTTACGTATGCAGTATAATGCCCTATTGTCCTTTCCTCTGAAGTGCTGAGGACTTGGAAAGCAGTGATAGGGAATTTTCCTCCCATTCACAGTATTTGTCATCGTGGGCACTTAGATTCTCTGGCCATGTTCTCACTTTCAAAATCAGTGTTTTATCCTGAATGATACACCTCGAAGCGCTCCCATTTCTATAACTCTAGTTTTCCAAAAACAGTACAGGGAATGGGGGTGAGGGTGCTCTGAAGGGTAAATACTGATGTCTTTAGTGCAACTGCTATTGAACACAAGAATGGGTAACCTTGTTGTATGTGCTTAACTTTGGCAAATAAATGCAACTTCATAAAATTTCAACTTTAGGTTAAAACAGCTTCTCATTTTGAATGAGGAGAGGAAAAATCGTATTTCTCATTTAAATGATTTATTTATAGATCTCTCATATAAAAACTTTTCAAAGTAATTGTTAGGAAGGAACATCACTCTTAGTCCTGAGCTTGGTTATAAACTTAATGCCCAACAAAAGTGATTAGGATCAGACTGGTAGCAGCTTGACTGCCTTAAGTCATCTGTATTTCTTCATTTTATCCACTACAACCTGAGGGTTCAGTGATACAATAATAGTATTTTATCCTTAAAGCTTTTATTCACACTGGGTTTTATCCACCCCTGAAATATATTTCTCCTCCTTCCTCACTTATGAAATGCTGCTTATATTCCAAGGTTTAGCCAAGATGCTCCCTACCCTGACAGAATTAACTGCTCCTTCCTGAATAAGGAACTCTCACAGAATTCATTTAATCTTCTATTATAATATTCATTAGAACCTGTTTTCTATCATAGTTCATTGTAAAGATATTTCCTCATATCAGTATGTGTATGTAAAGGACAAGGAGTCTGTCCAATTCATTTTGTACCTTCACACAGAACCTAGTACTATGCGTGACTTAGAGGGATCCCAAACATTTGTATACTCTTTAGAAACAAAACTTACCTTTGAAGTTCATCTTCAATTTAGTCAAAAATTTACCATCCTCTTTTAGGATATCTGTACATAGATATTTACCATTTCTGCCCCCTCCTGTAGGCTCCAGCACATTTCATACAACTATGAAAGTGGTGGAGCCTACCGGACGGGGCAAAATGATAAAAACTTCTTGGATACTATCAAACATCTTAAGAGAATAAGTTGCTGGGTTTGGAGGTTAGGATCATAGTCTCAGGGGACACCATGGTCAATTGGCCGAACACAGTCCACAAAGACAGTGTTCTACATTGTACATGGTTGAGTAGCGTCTGAGAGCTTCAAAGCTCATGAGTGACCATCTAAAGTGCAGATATTGGTCTCTCTATGTGCAAAAGAAAGGAGCTCTGATTGTGTAGTGGTTACGAATCAGGTTGTGAACCTTAAGGTCAGCAGTTCGAAACTACCAGCTGTTCTGTGGGAGAAAGATGAGGCTTTTGGCTCCCGTAAAGATTTACAGCCTCAGAAACCCTATATAGGTTCGCTCTGAGTCAGAACCAACTCCACGGCACGTAACCAACCAACCGTGTATGGATGAAAGAAGAGGGATAAGAATTGAAGGTGCTTAGAATCAATTAGTACAGTGGACATACAACATGTGAACATCAGTCTCCATGACTGAGACCAGAAGAACTACATGGCGCCTGGCTACCACTATCAATCATTCTGAAAGAGACTACATTAGAAGGTAGGTACTGGATAGAGTGGGAGAATATGTGAAACAAAGTTAAATTTTACTTTTAAACAAGGGGGTAAGAAAACCAGGCTTACTGCCCAGAAAGAGATAGGAGGAACCTGAAATTTTGGACTATGGCCCTCAGCAGCCACCCTTCAGTTCTCATAAGGAACTCACCTTTGTGGTCCAATTTTTAGCCAAGCAGTAGACAGGTATATAGAGGGGACTGCAACACTATTAAGGTCTGCTCACCATGGAATGGTCATTCACTCAATATCCAAAGGGCAGCATTTTCCTAAGGTGTGGGAAAGTGGAGGGAATACACAGGAAGTACAGGGAGGGTGGGAGATTGGTGTTGGTGCAGGGAGGGGATTGCAATCACTGTGATGAAACAAAGTGTATCATTCGTTGAATGTAAACCTGATGATCTTGTCTGTAAACTTTCATTCAATTCACATAGAAAATTATAAAAAAATTACCTTTCTGCTTGATATACATGGACCATATACTAATACTGTATAATGAATAGTGTAGAGAACTCACTCAATGTTCTGACTGTTTATATTACAGTAAATAGATACACATTTCATCTCCACTGGGAAGAAATACTTCCCAAATATCTACTTGTAGACAAAATCAGTCCATCCTTGTTCTATTCACCTCATAAGATGGAATGATTAGAATGCTTCCACATGGATTAAAGAAACAGTACCAAGGCCTTCAAAAGAAATAAATCCCAAGAAACAAAAGGTTTTTCATCAAAAGCTCAGCCTATAATGGTACTCAAAATAAAGGAAATTTTGGATTATTCTGTACTGTTGATCCATTTTTCTGTCCTCACTGAGATGCATAATCATGGTTTTTAAAACTGTAAGAAAAAAGCTTAGTGTCTTAAGTCATTTTTATAATAATTTGAAAGAAGCGATTTTCATGCCATGACCCAGCTTCATGGTATTTAAGAGTAGTCTATCTAGCTACATACTAGTAAGAGCCTTCATCCATCTAACTTATAACATGATGCAAATACAAAGGAGAAGATGACTATCTTATTCTCTTAAATGATTCTGATTATGTGTAGGTTCGTATATTTTATTCTAAACCTTGATCCACTCAATTTTACAGAAAATTTTACAAGGAAGAAACTCGACTAACTTAAATTTCAGCTTCTTGCCTCATACGGAAGTGTTAAATATTACAACAACAAAAAAGTTCTAAATGACAGGACAAGGATAAGAACAATGCACACATTCTAATGCCAGCCTCGATCATACCAAAATGATACTAAGTATAAATTACATATTTAGTTAGGTTGTTTACTCTGAAAACAAACAAAAAAAAAAAGGAGGGGGGGCGGGAGGAGAGAGAAAGAAAATAAAATGTTCATTCAGTTGCCTGAATTTAATTGGTCTGTCTACATCTAAACCAAGATGGGTCTTGAGATAATTCAGTATAAGACCATTTAATTTGTAGAACCCACAATATCATGTGATGTGTCACTTATTGCTGTTTCTTCAGTCAGAACATAGTTTGTTTCTCTTCAGAGAATTTAAACACTTTTTCAGCAGCTGAAATGAAAAGGGGCTATTACTTTGAGTTTCTCCCATTTGCCTATTTCTTTAGGTCAGTTGACAGTTATACAATAGAATACTATTGTCCAAGAAGAGTCAGAATACTTTTCTAACCCTAAACAACCATCAACTCACCCATCAATCTACCAACCAGCCAAATGTGTCAGAGGTTAGAAAAGTCCATGGTATCTGGAACATGGAAAACTGGGGTGTAAAGCCCTATTAATATAATAGTGGGTAGAATAAATAGAAAAAAATGATTTATTTTAGCACTTATTATTCTTGCCCTAAAAAGAAGACAGTTGGAGTTAGGAGAAGGCATTTGGAAAAGGATAAATGTTAACAGGTTTAAATATTTATACACACACAAAAAATGATAAGGATACAAAATAAGTATGCTGAAAACGCTGTGGCAACTTGATGAGGAGAAGTTGTCACTTGTTATTCTCCTCACTCCTGGATGCTCTTCTTTTTTCATTCTCTTGATTCTAATCTCATCAGAGTAGCACTCTGCCAAGTCAAGTTAGGGCAAGTTAAAGAAGTCCCATGAAGTTTTGTGACTCTCACAAACATTTCCATACGATAAAGCTGTCTTTATATTCCCCCCTCAGCTTTGGTGGCAGCAGGAAAAAGACCTCTCTTCTCTTAAAAATAATTTCAGAATACTAATACAATCTACCTGAATACAGGCAGTTGCAGAACAGTAAACAAGGTGTGCTCTAAAAATTTATACCATGAGTCAGTCATTTAGAATACAGAACATATTTTCTCATAGAAAAAAAATAAATAAACATGGTATTTAACTACTTAAACCACCCAAACTAATCTATTAAATACATAAGTTAGTAGATATATATTACCCACATCATAAATAGGACCAGTACTGCAATAGTGTATTATATTGTATGTTAAAATATACTTTCATTAGGGGAGTAGTTAGTTAATCTTACAGTCCAGAAACAGAGAACCCTAGGACCATCAAGGGAGAAGAGCACAAGCAGAATGTAGGACCTTATCCAGAGAAGTAGCAACACCAGAGCTGGAGGCAGAGATGGGGACATGGAGAGAGGGAGCAGCTTAGGACTCCAGATTCATGGGAAGATAGGGACTGAGAGCTGGAGGCCAGGAGGCAGACTTGCAGACTGTGCCCTTTGGTGTTTTAATTATTATATATGCCTGAGTGTTAAAAAAAAAAAAAAGAAAAAAAAGAAAGAAAGAGCTAAAATGAATAGAGAGAAATACTGTTAACTGATGGTACATGGAGAGGATTATAATCATTGTAATGAAACAAAGTTTATGATTTGTTTAATGCAAAACTGATGATCTGCCCTGTAAAGTTTCACTCAAGTCAAAATAAAAATTTAAAAAAACAAACCTAAAAACAAAATATACTTTCATGAATTTATTTAGGAACCTGAAGAAAAACTATCAAAAATAAGAGTGGGTAGGACAAAGGAAAAAAGGTAATTTATTGAACATTTACTATATGGTAACACTGCTTTGCTGTTGTTAGTTGACACTGAGTTTATTTCAACACAGTAAGTCCACGTATGCAGAGCAGAACTGCTCCAAAGGGTTCTCATGAATGCAACCTTTCACAAGTAGATCCCAGGTGCCTCTGTATGGCTATAGCCAACTTTGTGGCTAATAGTCTAGTGCTTAACCATCTATGTTACCCAGTAGCTCCAGACACTATGCTAAACACTGTGAATTCATGATCTCATACAAAATCTTAGCAAAAAGGTCTTAGTAGTATCTCTATCAATGGTGAGAAAATATTACACTAAGAAAAGTACCAGAAATAAGAGATGGCATACTATATAATTTCATTTATATAAAAATTCCAGAAAAGAAAAATTTATAGAGACAGAAAGTAGATGAATGAATGCCTTGGGGGTGGCATTATGTATAAAATTTACATAACGGATCTGACATGCGAAAGGGATTTGAAAATGTTCCTGAACCATTTTGTTGATGGTTGTATCACTCAATAAATTACTAAAAATCATCAAGCTGTATAACTGAAATAGGTGAATTTTACAAGTAAAATATATCTCAATAAATCTTTTATAGAAAGACTAAGAAACAAACAGCTTCATGAGGTTATGAAACTTAACCTACATTCACTGTATTAGTTTTCTAGTGCTGCTGTAACAAATTACTACAAACTCAGTAGCTCAAAACAACACACATTTTAACCTTACCGTTTTGGAGGTCAGAAGTCCAAAATGGGTTTCACTGGGCTAAAAACAAGGTGTAAGCAAGAATACATTCCTTCTAGAGGTCTAGTGGGTTAAAGAGCAGCCCCCAAATATCCATGTCTTTCTAGAACCTCAGAATATGCCCTTATTAGGAAACAGGGTTTTTACAGATGTCATTACGTTACAGATTTTGAGATGATATCAACATGAATTTAAGGTGGGACTTAAAGCTAACAAGTGATGTCTTAATAGAAAGGAGAGGGTGTATAAAAACAGAAAGAGGCCATGTGAAGACAGGCAAAAATTACGAGTTACTCTGCCGATGAAACCAAGGAAAGCTAGGCACTAGAGCCTTTGGAGGGTACATGACCCTGTTGATTTTGGACTTGTGGGCTCCAGAACTGTAAGAGACTACATTTCTCTTTTTTTAATCTATCAAGTTCATAGTTATTAGAAATGACAACCCTAGGAAACTAATATAGGACACTCCAAGAATTTGTTCCTTGTTTTTCTAGCTTCTAGTTGTTGTTGTTAAGGAGCCCTGATAGCATAGTGGGTTACGCACTGGGCTACTAACTGCAAGGTCAGTAGTTCGAATACACCAGCAGCTCCACAGAAGAAATAAAAGCTTGCTGCTACCATAAAGATTCACAGCCACTATGTGTCCACACTGACTTGGCAGTACACCACCACCACCAATTTTTGTTAGGTGTTGTTGAGTAGGTTCTGACTCATAGCGACTCTATACACAACAGATTGAAACACTGGCCCATCCTGCACCATCCTCACAACCCTTGTTACATTTGAGTCCACTGTTACGACACTGTGCCAATTAATTTCATTGGGGGGTGGTCATCCTATTTTTCAATGACCCTCTACTTTACCAAGCACGATGTCCTTTTCCAGAAATGGTTCCTTTCTGATAGCATGGCCAAAATATGTGAGGCTAAGTCTTGCTGTCCTCACATGTAAGGAGCATCTTATTGTACTTCTTCAGTACAGATTTGTTTATCTGGAAGTCCATGGTATTTGCAATATTCTTTGCCAGTGTAAGAATCCAAATGCATTAATTCTTCTCTGGTGTTCTTTATTTGTTGTCCACCTTTCACATGCATATGTTGTTGTTGTTAAAAGACATCAAGTCAGTTCCTACTCACAGAGACCCAGTATAGGGTTTCCAAGGAGTGGCTGATGGGTTTGAAGCACTGACTTTGAGGTTAGCAGTCCAGTGTTTATCCTACAGCACCACACCAGGACTCCTACATGCATATGAAGCAACTAGAAATACTTTGGCTTGGGTAATGGGCACTTTAGTTCTCAGAGTAATACTTTGCTCTTGACCACCTAGATCTTTTGTAGATTGGTCTAATGCAATATGTTGCTTGATTTCCTGATGCTGCTTCCGTGAGAAATGATTGAGGATCCAAATAAAATGAAATTCTTGCCAACTTTCAATCTTTCTCCATTTATTGTTTATTGTTATTGGTTCAGTTGTGAGGATTTCTGTTTTCTTTACATTGGGTTGTAATCCACACTGAAGATGAGTTCTTATGTCTTCTCAGCAAGTGCTTCAAACCCTCTTTACTTTCAATAAGCAAGGTTGTATCATCTGCATATCTCATGATGTTAATGAGTCTTCCTCCAATCCTGATATTACATTCTTCTTTATATAATCCATTTTTTCATATGATTTTCTCAGTATTGGTTGTTGTTAAGTGCCATCGAGTCTGCTGGAATTCATAGTGACCCTATACAGATTGATAAATATAGTAAAATGATACAACCTGAGGCAAATCTTTACTGCTTTTAAATCAGGCACTATTACCTTCTATTTGAACAACTGCCTCTTAGTCTATGTACAGGTTCTGCATGAGCACAATTAAGTGTTCTGGAATTCCCATTCTTTGAAATGTTAACCATATTCTGTTATAATCCATACAATTGAATACCTTTGTATAGTCTATAAAACACAAGAAAGCATCTTTCTGGTATTTTCTGTTTTCAACCAAGACCCATCTGACATCAGCAATGGCATCCCTGCTTCCACATCCTCTTTTGAATCTGGCAGTTCCCTTTCTATGTATTGCTGTAACAATTTTAAAATTATCTTCAGCAAAATTTTACTTGTTTATAAGATTAATGATATTATTCAATAATTTGCACATTCCAGTGGGTCACTTTTCTTTGGAATGGGCACAAACAAGGATCTCTTCCAATTGATTGGCTAAATTTCTTGGCATAGAGTATTAAGGGCTTCCAGCACTTAGAAACAAACTAGCTTCTACAGGCTGAAGTCCTTGGCTCCTGATCGTTTCTTGTATTACCCTGACCTCTACTTCTACCATAGCATCTTTTCCCCTGACTCTGACCCTACATTGAACTGACCAGGACAATCCAGCATAATCTTTCTATCTCAAGATACTTAATGATAAGGATTTACTACTGGGCATAAATACGTGAAAAGATTGAAGCTGTCAAGGACTTCAATCTTCTTGGATCAACTATCAACACTCATGGAAGCAGCAGTCAAGAAATCAGACGACATGCCTCATTAGGCAATTCTGCTTCACAAGACCTTCTTAAAATGTTGAAGAGTAAAGATGTCAGCTTGAGGACTAAGGTGTGTCTGACCCAAGCCATGGTATTTTCAGTAACCTCATATGCAT
>NW_006408627.1:9749326-9750678 GCF_000296735.1 Chrysochloris asiatica
GTGTATTTATTCTGCCTACTACAACTATCTTTCTAGGCAAGTTTAAAATTAACTCCCAATCTGAACCATCTGAGTACCGGTACTTAACCAGTAGTAACATTTTTATCCTCCAACTGAACACGGCAGGAACTGCCTGGCCCATAGCAAAATAGCTGTGTGAGATAGGTCTGAAAATGTCCTTCTCCCTAGTTTTGCCTAATACACTGGAAACTAAGAAAGAAAGTATTCCAGTGACTTGAAAACAAAATTCATTCTCCAGAATTTTAAGGATAGTTGCCTCAGATTCCAAGTGCTGCTGGTTGGCAATTTACATACGGAGAGCAACCTTTACTAAAACAAGGGAGTCCTGGTGTGGCACTGTGGAATAAAGCACTGGACCAAAGGTCAGTTTGAACCACAAAGTCGGTGCTTCAAGCTCACCATCCGATCTTTGGAAACCCTATACAGGGTCACTGTGAGTTGGATCTGACTTGAAGGCACTTAACAGCAACATCAGCATACTAAAACATGAGCAATTTCCCATCTCTCTGTCAGACACAAATACAAATGTTAGAGGAAATCATTCATGAAATATACTGGAACTCAGTCTCTCTTTCTATTTTTCTTCACTTGCTTTGTTAAATAAACAATTAACTCAACCCAATTTGTCAACATCCTGAGGCCAGCCTTATTATTATTTTTTAAACTTTTTATTATGAATTTAACGAAGCTTTACAGAGCAGATCATCAGTTTTGCATTCCACAAGTTATGTTGTTGCTGATAGGTGCTGCTGAAATGGTTCCAAATCATAGAGATCTTATGCACAACAGAATGAAAAGCTGCCAGTACTGTGCCATGCTCACAATCATTGCTAAGCTTGAGCCCACTGCTGCTGCCACTGTGGGGAGGGTGTCTTTCTCCTTTTTGCTGACGCTCCACTTTAAATAGCATGATGCCCTTCTCCCAGAACTGCTCCCCTTCCCTGATAGTATGTCTAAAGTCTGAGAGACAATGCCTCACCAAACTGGCTTCTAAGAAGCATTCTGGTTGCATTTCTTCCAACACACATTTGTTTGTTCTTTTAGCAGTCTGTGATGCTCTTAGCATTCTTCTCCAATAACACAACTCAAATTATTTCTATAAAGGTCTTCCTTATTCACCGTCCTACTTTCACCTACATATGAAGCTATTCAAAATATCATGGCACCTTAGTTCTCAAATGGACATCTTTGCTCTTTAACACTTAAAGAAATCTAATGCAGCAGCTTTCCCGAATGCAAATCTTGACTACTGCTTTCATGAGTGTTGATAGAGTATCAAAGCAAAATGAAGTCTTTGACGTCAACTTTTTCTGCACTTGGTGTTATTTGTT
>NW_006408627.1:9751174-9752914 GCF_000296735.1 Chrysochloris asiatica
CAATAAAGCAGAGGTAAACATCTTTCTGGTATTCTCTGCTTTCAGCCAAGACTCATCCGACATTAGCAATGATATCCATCGTTCCATGTCCTCATCAGAATCCATCTGGATCCTCTTGCAGTTCCCTGTCAATGTACTGTTACAGCCATTTTACAATTTTCCTTAGCAAAATTTTACTTATATGTGATATTAATGATATCATCCAATGGGTTCTGCATTCCACTGGGTCACCTCTATTTGGAGTGGACACAAATTTGGGTCTCTTCCAATCAGTTGGCCAGGTATCTGTCTTCCAAATGATGAGTGAGTGCCTCCAGTGCTGCATCAATTTGTATTCCATCCAATTCCAGAACCATGTTCTTTGTCAATGCCTTTTGAGCACCTTGGACTTCTTCCTTCAGTACCATTGGCTCTTGATCATGTGCTGTCTCATGACGTGGTTGAACATCATTGATTTCTTTTTGATACAGTGACTCTGTGAATTCCTATGTCTTCTTTTGATGCTTTCTGCATCATTCCATATTTTGCCCATAGAAACCTTCAACATTATAAGTCGAGGCTTGTATTTTTTCTTCAGTTCTTTCAACTTGGAAAATGCTATTATCTTTCTTTTTGGTTTTTAAATACCAGATCGTTGCACATTTCATTATAATACTTGACTTTGTCTTCTTGAGCTGCCTTTTAAATTTTTCATTCAATTCAGGTATTCCCTCATTTTTTCATTTAGCATTTCTACACAGGAGAGCAAGTTTCAGAGTCTTTTCTGACATCCATTGTGGTCTTTTCCTTCTTTCTTGACTTCTTGATGATCTTTTGTTTTCTTCCTGTATGATGTTGTGATGTCATCCCATAGCAACTCTGGTCTTCAGTCAATAGTGATTTCTAATGAACCATATCTGTTCTTGAGATTATCTCTAAATTCATGTGGGCTATGTCCAAGGTGAAATTTTGGTTCTCATGGACTTAATTTCCTTCAGCCTAAACTTGCATATCAGCAATTGATGATTTGTTCCACTGCCCTGGCTTGGATTTGACTGATGATATGGAGCTTTTCCAGTAGCTCTGGTAGTGTAGTGGTTACGAATTGGGCTGCGAACCACAAGATCAGAAGTTCGAAACTACTAGCTGCTCCATGGGAGAAAGATGAGGCTTTTTGCTTCCGTAAAGATTTACAGCCTCAGAAAGCCTGTTCAGTCACTATGGGTCGGAACCGACTCGATGCCACTTAACAACAACATGGAGCTTTTCCACTGTTCCTTTCCACAGATGTAGTCTGTTTGATTTCTGTATGCCACCTGGTGAGGTCAATGTGCATTTTATGTTGTTAAAAAAGGTATTTGTAAAGAACAAATCATTGGTCTTGCAAAATTCCATCATGTGCTCTCCAGCATTAATTCTATCACCAAGGCCAAATTTTCCAACTACTGATCCCTCCTCCTTGTTTTCAACTTCTGCATTTCAGTCACCAGCAATTATCAAGACATCTTGATTACATGTCTGATCAATTCCAGACAGAAGAAGTTAGTTGTTGTTGTGGGTTTGAACTTCCTACCTGTGGTTCGCAGTCCAGTGCTGATCCTACAGCACCACACCAGGAGTCCAAAGAAGTTGGTAGAATTCTTCAATTTCACCATCAATGGCATTAGTGGTTGGTGTAAATTTGAACAATAGTGGTTTTATCAGGTCTTCCTTATAGGCATATGGATATTATCTTATCACAAACAGCATTATACTTCAAGA
>NW_006408627.1:9753359-9754647 GCF_000296735.1 Chrysochloris asiatica
TCAATATTCTCCTGCTATCTGACAGTGTTCCATTGTTATTCATAAGGTTTTTAGTGGCTAAACAATCAGAAGTAGTTTGCTTCTTCTTCTTCCTAGTCTGTCTTAGTCTCGAAACTCAGCTGACACCTGTCCACTATGGGCGTACCCTGTAGGTATTTAAAACACTGGTGATACAGCTTTCAACATCATAGCAATATACAGGCCACCACAATATGACAAACAGACAGATGAGTGATATCGTCTGGCATTTTGTTTTATCTCTTTTGTAATCTTCTCAATATAACATCATTTATCCCACTTCTTCTATGTGTTTCTTGTTTCCAATTCTCATTCTTTCCCAACAGTTCTGAATGTTGTACTTTGTTAAATGCTGACCTTGTTACATTGAATGGTTAACCATTCTACGGTGTGTGTACTTCACTAGTGTTGCTGTCCCCCCCACATCCCTACACATTACTTGGCTGAAAATCGAACTGTAGGGTGAGTTTAGACCCAGACCTGATGGGTGACCAAGGGCTATAGTTTTGGGTTTTCACCAATCTGTTTGAGCTGTAAGCTTGGTCTTTCTCATGATTTTGAGTTTTGTTCCATATTTTCTCCCACTCTATCCAGTCTTCTTATGGGATCCCTTTCAGTGCAGTCGGTAATGGCCTCTTTTATTTTTTAGTATAAATGGTAGCTTCATAACTTTTATCATAGTTTTGAATGCATTATAATTGAGATAGCATAAAAATTGGTGATTGAGTTTAATTAAAAAACAACACAAACATAAAAACACAGCCTGATGAAATAATTAGAAACAACTCCTTGATTCTACCCCCTCAATATCAACTGCCTCAAAGAAAGTGAAAATACATAAAATAACAAAATATTCATCAAGTAGAAAAAAAAAGAATATCTATATCTATAGATATCTTTGCTGTCTACAACAAAGCCTCTGGTGAGCTATTAAGATAACTGGGCATATCTATAGAAAGAGAAAAGGATGACAAAAACAACAACTACAAAGAAACACAAAAGGACATCTTCATCCTCTCCCCTTTAAGAAGGACAACCCAAATGTAGGGCTTTATTCTATGGCTTGGAGTCCTGGTGTGGTACCCTAGGATAAGCACTTGACCTTGAGCTGCAAGGTCTGTGGTTCAAACTCACCATCTGCTCCTTGGAAACCCTATACAGGGTCGCTATAAGTTGGTACCAATTTGACAGCACACAACAACAACAATTCTATGTTCTATGGGTTGTTGTTAAGTGCTATTGAGTCGGTTCCGACCCATAGCGACCCTGT
>NW_006408627.1:9754852-9770401 GCF_000296735.1 Chrysochloris asiatica
TATATATATACCAAAAAACAGCATTTGCAAAGTAGTTTTCTGAAAACAAAATGTACAAGATTATTAAGCACATGTGTAACAGTGTACATTTGTAAAGTAGAAACTTTGTGCAACTTGTAACACAAGAAACAGTTCACAATAAGAAAAGCACAAACTCCAGTTAAAGAAATATTCATAAAGCATTAACAAAATTATACTTTTTGTGGAAGCCAATGAATTGTTTCCATAAAAAGCATAAAAATCCATCTGTAGTAACTGTTAACACTTCTTTAATGAGGCCCCCCATTATAGACAGTTTATATTTCAAAAACTCATGTTTACGTCAGTGATTAGAACTCAAAATGTCCTTTCTGATAGACACAGTGATTAGTTTCCAAGGCTAGCCCAGAGTAACTGCATAAGCCACAAAAGTTTAGAAATACAATTTTAAAGATAGCATTTCATTTTAATGATGTTTAGTTTCACTTCAGAATTTGTGGATTCTTTTCCCCTTATATATCATAGGTGCTTTATCAAATAAAAGGGGAAGAAGAGTACGTTAGGGAAAAAAGAGAGAGAAACTGAAAGAGGAAAGGCAGAGAAAGGAGATAAATGGATAATAGTGGGAAGACAGAAAGAAAGGATGAAATGGATTAAAAAGGACGAGGGACAAACATTTTTATGACAATTAGGTTTCTAAAGGAGAAGAAAACAAGTTATGGCCAAAGGATATATGGTCAAAGAAGAGGAACCAGCATTTACAAAATTCTCTATAGAGGAAGGAAAGGAGATAGAGCAAACACTGAGGTTCACAGAGTTCACCATATCAGAGAATTTGACTGCAATCTGTCTAAGGATTAACCTGCTTGGAGGGCGGGGAGAGAAAGGGGAAATCCAGAATGATGGGAGAAAGAGGTTACTGGGTTTGTCACTTAGGTGTAGCTATTCTTTGAGTATATAAATGTCAGCTATGAAAGTTATCTAATAAACTATATGTTGTTAGGTATGCTAATGCTTGTTAGTTATCATTGAATCAATTTTCAACTCATGGTGACTCCATGTGACAGAGTTGAACTGCCTCATAGTTTTCTAGGTCTATATGCCTCGGAAACCCTGTGCAGGGTGTCACTATGAGTCAGAACCAACTCCATGGAACTTAACAACAACAACACATCTTTATGGGGAGTCCTGTTGTGCAGCATAATGCGCTGGACTGCAAGGTAAGTTTGAACTGCAAGATCGGTGGTTCAAACCCATTAGTTACTCCTTGGAAACTCTATACAGGGACACTGTGGGTCGGAACCGACTTGACAGCACATAACAACAATCTCTATGTTGATAACAACATATCAAACTGGTATGGTGCTGTAGGATACGCACTGGACTGCTAAAGGCAAGTTTGGCAGATCCACCCTACCATCCACTGCTTGGAAATCCTATATAAGGTTGCTATGAATTGGAATCAACAACAATTTGTATTGAAGCACGTTGACAGGCATTTCTCCAATAGAACAGCTAAATGGGTTCAAACAATTTTTCATTTAGCAGCTGAATACTTAGTCATTGCACCAACCAGGCTCCTTAATAAAATGTATAAATTTTAATTTCATGACATAACTAGAAGTCAGTGAAACATTTATAGGAGTCCTGGTGCAAGATTGGTTTGAACCATACGATGGGTGGTTCAAGCTCACCAGTTTAGAAATCTTAAACAGGGTCACTATGAGTCAGAATTGACTCCACAGTACTTAACAACAACAACAACAACAACATTCACTCAGTACCCATCAATCTTTCTGATGCTTTGGTCACTGAAATGTCAGTGGAGAATATTCCAAAAGGAAAACAATCTACATGCTCATCAAGAGGGATTTAATTATAATATATGAAAGAATACTATAATAACAATTTACAACAGTGTTGTACAGATTAATGTTTGTTGATACAGAAAGATGTTTATGATATATTAGATTATGATAAATTTAGAAACAGAATAACTTGTATGAGTGGTTCTTTCATGTACAATGCATTTATATTTCTGTTTAGAGATTTATAAAATGATTTAAAAATGTTAATAGTAGTAAGTCAATGGCTGATTTTTGTTGTTGTTATTTCTTAGGTACAAATGATATATTTATGAAACTAGGAATGCTAATTAAAAAAACAACACAAAACTTAAAATGTTGGGAGTATAGGCTTCTGTGAAGTATAACAATCTGATAATGGTATCATTACCTCACCCAGACTAAACAAACAACTTTTAATAATAAGATGTTCTCTTACTCTACAAAAACAGGTTGGCCACCCAGCGAGAGATTACTAACACTCTAACAGTTTCATTTGAAGTCTTTTCAGTAAGGATGAGGTAATTATTTCACCTCAGTGTTACCTCTAGCAATACAATTTTCCATTAGTAAAAAGGTACTTAATAAAGTCAAACAAAAAACTCCAGCTGCCCATCCAGGACCCATGTTTGCAGACTAAAGTTTCTCCATATAGGGTTTTAAAGACGGTGACCTTTCAGATGCAGTTTGTTCAGAAGCAGATAGCCACAGACTTTTCCTCCAGGAGCCTCTTCATATGTCCAAACTACCAACCTTAACCCTTTGCTTCACCCAAACTAAAACCCAAACCCATTGTCACTGAGTTGATTCTGACTCATAGCAACCCAATAAGACACCAGAACTGTATCATAGGGTTTCCTAGGCTGTAATCCTCATGGAAGCTGGCTGATGTAGCACAACCGAAAAGAAACAGGAAAAAATATCCATTAATAATTGGAATGTAGGATGTGCAAAGTGTGAATCTAGGAAGACTGGATTTGTCAAAAATGAAATGGAATGCTTGAAGCTAGATATCCTAGGCATTATTGTTTTAAAGTGCCGTGGAATTGGTTCCAACTCATAGCAATGCTGTATAGGGTTTCCAAGGAGCAGCTGGCAAGTGAGTGAACCGCCAGCCTTGTGGATAGAAGTTCAGTACTTATCCTACAGCACCACACCAGAACTCGGAAATCCTATTCAGGGTTGCTATGAGTTGGAACTGACTTGAGGGTACCTAAAAACAAAACAATCTTTACCTGGAAGATCACCAGGCATTAGTGAACTGAAATGGACAGAAACCCATTTTGAATTGGAATAAAGATCTGGAATCATAAAGCCAAAAAGGAAGAACACGCTCAGCATTTCTCAAGCTGAGGGAATGGAAGAAAAAATTCAAGCCTTGACTGCGCTATTGAAAGATTCTCTGGGAAAATTATTGAATGATGCAGAAAGCATCAAAAGAAGATGGAAAGAATACACAGAGTCACTATACAAAAAGGAAATGGTTAATGTTCAACCGTTTCAAGAGGTAGCATATGATCAAGAGCAAATGATACTGAAGGAGGAAGTCTAAGGTACATTGAAGGAATTGACAAAGAACAAGGCACCAGGAATTGATGGAATAAAAATTGAAATCGTTCAAGAAACTGAGGCAGCACAGGAGGCACTCACTCATCTCTGCCAAGAAATTTGGAAGACAACTATCTGATCAACTGATTGGAAGAGATTCATATTTGTGTCCATTCCAAAGAGAGGTGACCCAACGGAATGTGGAAATCATTGGACAATCTCTTTGATATCCCATGTGAATAAAGTTTTACTAAAGGTAATACAGAAATGGCTGCAAGTATACATTGACAGAGAACTTCCAGAGGTTCAAACCGGATACAGAAGAGTCCGTAGAATGAGGAATATCATTGCTGATGTCCGATGGATCTTGGCTGAAAGCAGAGAATATCAGAAAGATGTTTACCTGTGCTTTATTGACTATGCAAAGGCTTTTGATTGTGTGGATCATGACAACTTATGTACAACATTACAAAGTATGAGTATACCAGAACACTTAATTGTGCTCATGAGGGATCTGTATCTGGACCAAGAGGCAGTTGTTCAAACAGAGCATGGGAACACTGAATGTTTTAAAATTGGGAAAGGTGTGTGACAGGATTGTATTCTTTCACCATACTTATTCAACCTGTATGCTGAGCAAATAATCCAAGAAGCTGTGTTCTATGAAGAAAAACGTGGCATCAGGATTGGGAGAAGACTCACTAACAACCTGCGATATGCAGATGATACAACCTTGCTTGCTGAAAGTGAAGAGGACTTAAAACATTTACTGATGAAGATCAAAGAGCACAGCCTTCCATATGGATTATATCTCAATGTAAAGAAAACAAAAATCCTCACCACTGGACCAATAAACAGCATTCTTATCAGTGGAGAAAAGATTGAAGTTGTCAAGGACTTCATTCTTCTTAGATCAACTATCGACACTCATGGAAGCAGTCAAGAAATCAAAAAATGTATTGCATTAGGCAAATCTGCTTCACAAGACCTTTTTAAAGTGTTGAAGAGTAAAGACGTCAACTTGAGGAATAAGGTGTGCCTGACCCAAGCCACGGTATTTTCAGTAACCTCATATGCATGTGAAAGCTGGACAGTGAAAAAGGAAGACTGTAGAAGACTTGATGCTTTTGAGTTATGGTATTGGAGGAGAATATTGGAAGTACCATGGGCTGCCAAAAGAACAAACAGATCTTTTCTCAGTAAAATAAACAGTGATTTTACACGTGAATTTCACCAGATGGAATACACAGGGATCAAATTGATTACATCTGTAGACAGAGATGATGGAGAAGCTGAATTTTATCAGGCAGAACAAGGCCAGGAACCAACTGCAGAACAGACCATCAATTGCTCGTATGCAAATTCAGGTTGATGCTCAATAAATTTAAAATAATTCCAAGATAAACAAACTATGGCCTTGAGTATATACCATCTAAATTTAGAGTCCATCTCAAGAATAGATTTGATACATTGAACACTAACAATCAGAGACCAAAGATGAGTTGTGGGATGTCATTAAGGACATCATGCATGAAGAAAGTAAAAAGTCATTTAAAAGACAGGAAAGAAAGAAAAGATGAAAACGAATATCAAAACATAATTGAATATTCAATAGTCCCTTGTTTGTGTATTTGAGGAACTAAGTAGTGTATCAAATGGTGCAAAAATTAATGCATAACATCACAAGGTACTTTTATCATTTGAAACATACTTTGCCCACATTGTTTATTTCACACTTACAAAATCAACATTGACTTAAGAGGTACATGTGGTAAATGAGTCATTTGATGGGTGTGGCACTGAGAAATGATTGGTATAAAATTGTTTGGGGGTACAGTACACTCCTCAGGCAGGTCCCATTGAACAATAGCGCCAATGAAAATGAAAAGCTGTAAACAACTTCCTACGTGCCAGAAAACTCTACAGGTTTGACCTCCATTCAAAACAAACAAAAACTTCCTGGAACAGTACAGAAGGAATTAAAACAGTTGAAATCTGTCTAGCTGGGTTAAGCAACAGTGATAGGATTAGTAAAGCTTTTATATTACTGAGAATAACTAGTTGTTGTTATTAAGTGTCGTCAAGCTGGTTCTGACTAATCGCAACAAGCAACCCCGTATAGGATTTCCAAGGAGTGACTAGTGGTTTTGAACTGCCAAGTTTGCAGCTAGCAGTCCAGTGCTTATCATACATTGCCACACCAGGACTCCTGAGAATAACTGTTGTTGTTGTTAAGTGCTGTTGTCAATTCTGACCCATAGCAATCCTGTATAGGGTTTCCAAGGAGCCGCTGGTGAGCTTGAACCACCGACCTTGCAGTTCAAATGACTTTACAGTCTGACGCAGTAGCCCACAGCGCCACACCAGGACTCTGAGAATAACTAGCACGTTAATTTAATTTATATTGAAGAGTTAACTTAATACAATCCAAGAAATATTAGCAACTATTAATTTCTTGCAGGTGCTAAGTGCGTCACAGAATACAAAGAGTAAAGGCAAGAAAGTCCCTGGCCTATTATGGCGGAGGGGAGGTAAGACAATTATATAATAACGGTAGAATAGGTCTATAAGAAAGATACAACAGGCACAAAGTAGGTCACAAAAATTACAGAGCACATTTAAATAAAACTATATAAAGACATAATTTTTGACACTAACATGACCTCCAAACTGTGTTTCTGGGGGTTATGTGTTAGTCATTTAGTCTTACAGCAGGTGGTAATCAAGATATTATTTAAAATTTAGGTAACATAGTTAACAAACCCACATTCTTCTGAAGTCTTTACAAAGAGCACCAACTAGTAGGCAAAATGTATCACTAAACTAATATGCATCCTGCTCTCTTTTGAAACTTCTAATTATGAATTCAGTGAAGCTTTACAGAACAGATCATCAGTTTTACATTCAACAAATCATACACGTTGTTTCGTCTCAATGACTGCAATTCTTTCCATGGAACAAGAGTTATGCTGCTTCCTCCCTGAGCTTCTTATTTCTATTCAACCTTCCTTCCTGCTCTTTCCAACAGACAAAATATATAACACAAAATTCACAAGGATGTAAATGAATGCTAGAATCTATTTTCCTGATCCTGTAGGTGGCACAAAGGGTCAAGTGCCAGACTTCTGGTTTGGCACTGTAGGATAAGCACTTGACTGCTAACGGTAAAGTAGACAGTTCAAACCCACCAGCCGCTCCTCAGAAACCCTTTACGGGGTCGCTACGAGTCAGAACTGACTTGATCACACTTAACAACAACAACTATCTGCACACACCCAAAGGTGCTGCACAAGAAAATGTTGGCAATCAGCTTCTGAATGATCTCAGCCTTAAAATCCCTCAGAGCACTCGGGTCACCTTGAGTCACAATTGACTCAATGGAAAGTGTAACTTTGTAGTTTGTTTTCTTAATGCTTCTGACACATTGAGGAAAATCCTGTAGAAAAGTTCTATGACTTTTATATCTTCTTTCTTTCTATAATTGAATAGATAAATAGTAAGGGCATTTTTCATCTTGCATTGGACCACAGTCATAAATGCTATAATATGATGTCATTCCTCACATTGCCCTTAAGCGAGAAAAAGCTTTAAAAATCAAAGATGTCTGCTAAGTCTTCATGAACTGTAAGACAATTAAAAGTAGACTTCAGGTTTCTTCCCTGTGCGGTGCCCCAACCCTCGTATTACACCACCATAAAGAGCACATGAAACTTCTCTCTCAATTAAATAAAATATTACTCTTTACACTATAAAGATTAGATATTGGGATAGAACAAAAAGTATCAGTCCATATGAAACACTATAAAGGAATAATGATACAAATTTATGGCTACCTAAAGCACTGGAGGAATCCTACTGTGGCAATGGTAGGATAAGCAATGGATGGCTAACCACAAGGTCGGTGGGTTGAATTCACCAGCTGGTCCTCTGAAACCTTATACAGGGTTGCTATGAGTTGTAATAGATTTGATGGCACACAACAACAACAAATCATTGCAAAGAAAGCTGAATATAAGTGAAATTATCTGTAGGTTAATGTGTCAGATTGCAAAGTCATTTGAACTGCAGGGTTGGCTGTTCCTTGGAAACCCCTATACAGGGTCGCTATGGGTCGGAACTGACTCGATGGCACTTAACAACAACAACATCTCATATGAAGACTTAATTTTTGACACTATCATGGTCTCCAAACGCTATTATTAATTGAATCTAATTACAAAGAATATTATATAGATTAATTGTGGGTAAATGCATTTCCCCAAAGAATTAATCATTTGACCCTATGGACTACATCCCTCCATCCATTTCCTAGAATATTAGAAACAAAATAGTTTGATCCACCTTTCCTTCTCCTTTTCCCCTCCCTTTTTTCTACCCTTACCCTCACACTCATCCTATTCTTCCTTCCTTCAAAAATGTACAATTTTGTGATATGTGAAATACTACCAGACTGCACACTTTAAAATAGTGAATTGATACTATGTGAAAATGTTATATAATTAAATCTTAATAAAATTGAGGAATCCTGGTGTGGCATTGTAGGATAAGCACTGGACTGCAAACTACAAGGTTGGCAGTTCAAATCCACCAGCCGCTTCTTGGAAACCCTGTACAGGGAAGGTCACCATCAGATGGAACCAACTCAATGGAACTTAAAATCAACAAAACATATTTTTAAAAATCATATGCAAAATTCAAAATGAAATTTAAAATATTTCTAGAAAACCAAGAAATATTTACAACATACATTGTGACAGAAAAGGACATAGAAAAAAAAAATAGAAAACTATATAGTCAAATATATATAAAATACTTTTAAAATATAAAAAACTATATAGTCAACATATAAAATTTTCAACATCACTCAAGATAAAAGAAAACTGTTGTAGTTAGGGGCCTTTAAGTCATTTATGACCCATGAAGAACAGAATGAAACACCGCCCAGTCCTATGCTACCCTCACAATTGCCACTATGCTTGAGTCCCTTGATGCTGTCACTGTGCCAATCCATCTCATAGATGGTTTCCCTCTTTTTTGCTGTTCTTCCACTTTACCAAGCATAAAGTCCTTCTCCAAGTACTGGTCCTGCCTGATAATATATACAAAGTGTGAGAGATGAAGTCTGTCCATTTGGGCTTCTAAGGAGCATTCTGAAATTTAAAACAATAAAAAAAAAAAAATAAAAATAAGGAGCTTCAAAAAGTTTGTGGAAAAATCCCATTCTTTTACCTATATTTATCTATGAACTTTTTGAAGCCCCCTTGTGTGCATGAAGAGTCTATTTTGGATTGGATACTGCGTACTAGGTAGTGGTACCAGAAATACAAAGAAAAAGAGGTTTTCGCTTGTCACATCTGGTCTTATGCCTCTAATGGTCAAGGCATTAAAGCACTGGGATGGAGTGGGGGAGGACACCATGTGTAAATCTACTTTGAGCTCAGCATGCTTCAACATGCCCTACACAAAACTATTTATTCTTCAATGTCATCTCTTATCTACTTAGAGGAAGTTAAGTTCAAGGAAAGTTGAACCCCTGACATTCTGGTACAATTTTCTTATTTGTATTCTAACACAACTTCTACTATTCTGCTCTAAAAGAATTGGCATTAGAAGTTCTTCCAATGAACTATAAAGAAATACTACATCGAATTAAAAATCATTTGCTTGTTCAACTTATGCAAGACTAAGTACTCATACTAAATAGAATCTAGATATTTAACTTGATAGAAAATTGCTATTCTTTCTTACTAGTATCCTGTATCACAACCTTGTTTATGTATGCCATTGCATTAAAAAAAAATGTTTTATTGTGAATTTTGTGATAGTTTACATGGGAGAACATTAGCTTTACATTCATCCTATCGTAGATAGTTTCACTGGCTTGGGTACAATCCCCTTCATGCATAATCAACCAACCAAAGGGTATACCCTGCAAGCCTTCCCCCTGGTCATCAGCACATAGTCCCTCTCCTCATCTGGGTCTAGAATCCCCAATCGTTCCCTCTCTCCACGTCATTGTCTCTGCCTCCATCTCTGGCAGCACTGTTGCTCTGGGTAGGGTCCCTCACTCCACTCTTCTCCCTTGATGGTCCCAGGGACCTCGGCTCCTGGACTGCAAATTCAACCACTCCCCTCCTTTTGCTACAAAATGTCTCCCTTTATATTTCCAACCCTCACAGTCAGTCCTGATAGCAATCATTCACTATTGTGCCACATGAGAGCCATCCCCATCTCCTTTCATCAGCCCCACCCAGACAGATTGGATACTACTCTGGAGATTCTGCCTTCCTCCGCACCCTCTGGATATAGGTTCCATCTTAAAAGCTTATAAGCCAGTCATTTCTTGCCTTTGTAGCCCCCCCATTTTGGGTAGCCAATGTCCAAGTTGTCCATCCCTGTTTACCCTGGTATCGAGGGGGTTGGAATGATCCTCGCTGTAAAGATTTCTTCCCTCTTTTGAGCTACTGCATCCATAGGTGTAGATCAAGTTCATCAAATTGTATCAGATTAATCTTTTTTCCTCTTCTTTCTTCTAGTTGAGCTCTGATCATCCAGTCATTGAAGCCAGGTCAAGTGGGTATTATTTGCAAGTGTGGGTGTTCTTGAGCATATGTCCTCTCTTCTTATCAACTGGATGGTTCACTCTCCACTCTAGTCCTTTGTGGCTATGTCACTGACTCTGGGATTAGAAGTCCCCAGGTCTTACAACACTACTGGCCAACCAGGTCTCCACCCAGGTTCACAGGAGCCTATGGAATGTGGTAGTTTAGCTTGCTGCTTCATTGCTGATTTTCCCTCACTTTCCCTTATCAGTGATGAACGTGGTCATCAGCCAGAGTGCATGTCTGCTCGTGTATTCCCACTGAGTCATAGTCTTGGAAAGAGGTTTGCCCTGAGGGGACCCGACCACTTGCCTTGATGTCTCCTGGGTGAACAACTTGCTTGTTCTTGTAGTAGTCAGTTGGACTGCCATTATTGTTTTGTATTTTTCCAGTCTGTCTTTCTTTCAAGAAGTATCTTCTGTTCTTCTAGCTGCTCCAGGCTGGTCTGTTTGTCCTTTCAAGTGGAAATTTCCAACCTCAGAAGATTCTGAATGGGGTTCAGAATTCCACCTATGGTCTTATGTAATGCAGAAGCTCCACAGGAAGCCTCCTTCACTGGTCAAAATTGTAGCCTCATTTTAGGTATTCCAATCAGTTATAGGCAGAAGACAGACTTAGAAGCTTTCTATGGTGATATTTCTAGCTATTCCTTTCTCTCCCCCTCAAGTGTCTATTTTATAATAGTATGCAAGGAAAACCAAGATTCAAAAGACAGTCGAGCTTCTTAACATTGTTTTCCCCCTTTTGCCCTTTCCAACCATGCCTCAATCCCTGTATCCCAGACTCCTGCTGTTCCAAGGTTGTGCATACATCATTATTTACCTCTATCCCATCTATCCCATACAAACCAGCCGAATTGTTTTCCATTCCGCTTTATTCTTTCATTCCCTTTCTGTTTCTGTGCATTGCCCCCCTCCCTAGCACCCAAACTATCCTGTGTCTATTCCCTACCCTGTGTTCCACCTTCCCATCCCTCTCTTCACCTCCTCCCCCACATCCCAGCAACCAGCAAAGAATCCACCCCCCTTTAGTATGGGCTCTTTTTTTTAGTCTTTTACAATAGTGGTTCTATGCAGTAGTTCTCCTTTTGTGACTGACTAATTTCACTCAATTTATGTCCTCAAGGCTCATCCATGTCATTTGATGGCTTGCAGCTTCCTTTTTATTCTTCAAGGTAGCATCATATTCCGTTGTGTGTATGTACCACAATTTGTTTATCTATTCTTCAATTGACGGGCAGTTAGGCCATTGCATTAATTTAAGGAGCCCTGGTGGTTGAGTGGTTAAAGCACTAGAGGCTACAAAGCAAGAGTCAGTGATTTGAATCCACCAGTCTCTCACCAGTCACTCCTCAGGACAGACTGGTGGTTTCAACCCAGTATTCAAATAGAACTGCCTGCTGCAGTTCTAATCTCTCCAATAAGGTCAGTATGAGTCCGAATTGACTCATGGGCAAATGAGTGCACATGTTCTATTTTGTTAGTGTTGTTGTTGCTAAGTTCTGTTGAGTAAAGAAGTGAAAAAAAATCAGGCTCTGAGCATTCTATTGAAGTTCAAATTTAGGCTCTTTATATTAATAGCTACATATATTGTACAGATTACTTAACCTATATGTACTTATTTCATCCCTTGTAAATTTGAGATAATAAAATAACTAACTCCTAGAGTTCCACCACTCATCTGTCAATTGGTCACACTGTGGTGGCTTGTGTGTTGCTGTGATGCTGGAAACTATGCCATAGGAGTGTCAACCATAGTGGACATGTTTCAGCAGAGATTTCAGACTAGATAGACTAGAAAGGAGAGACTGGCCACTTCTAAATGATTAGCCACTGAAAACCTTATGAATAGCTGAACACGGTGTGATGAGCCCTCAGGTTGAAAGGCGAGGGGGGAAGAGCTGCCGCCTCAAAGTATAGTTGACCTTAATGACATTGTAAAAACCATGGGTGACCCATGTCTGATTTATCTTGGCTTCACAAGGGAGAAAGAGAATCAAACTCAAAATCAGTCCAAGGTTGAGTCCTAAGAAGAAGAGGTCAGACATGTTTCTACTGTATAACCTTCTTTACCTTGTTCTGACACCAACCATACCTCACACAGAAGTCTTTGTTCCACATCTGGGCCCCATCATCCATTGCAATGGTCACAAAGAATTTATAACAATACAATTATGGGGATTATTCAGCATGTGAACAGGATATAATTCAGGATCAAAACCAACTCAGAACACAGCAGTTCTCCAGTTAGGAAGGGCTCTTGTCTGCCACACTGCAGGCACACTTTACTCTTGTCTTTGGCCTCTCAGCCATGTGGCCCCTTGGCCACTGCCTCAGTCCTTGGGCCTAGAGCCCACAGCTGCTCTGTCTCTCCATGTCACTGCCTCTGTCATCACCTCTGCTGTCACCATTTTTCTAGGTAGGGATCTCAGGCTACATTCAAGCTCTTCCTTCTTGATGGTCCTTGGATCTTCTGTTCTGCTTCAGATATGGCTCCTTTTCAACCTAGCTGGAGGGTAAAGCTAGCCAGTTCCTGTCTTAGAGTCCTGTATACCTTATTTGCATGGTCCCAACACAATCATTTGGTGGCAATTAAGAAGACTGAAAAGAAAAATCCTATCAGGTAAATTGAAGGCACCACAGACATGAATGGAACAAAGCTTTTGGGACCTTCATTTGCCGATGGGGGCACAACTTAAAATAAGACAAAACAGCTGCAAATGTCCACTAAGAATCAGAATGTAGACAGTACAAAGTATGAATCTAGGGAAATTAGAACTAGTCAAAATGAAATGGAACACATGAGGATTGATATCCTAGGCATTCGTAAGTTGAAATGGACCGCTATTAGTCATTTTGAATCATACAATCATATGGTTTACTACGCTAGAGTAACAAATTCAAGAGGAATGGTGTCTTACTCATCATCAGGAAGAGCATTTCAAGATCTATCTTAAGTACAATACTCTCTGTTATAGAACAATATCCATATGCCTACAAGTAAGACTAGTGAATACAACTATTATTCAAATTTAAAGTCAGTGATGATGAAATTGTAGAATTCTAACAACTTTGTAGGAAGCCTTGTGAGGCACTGTAGGATCAGCACTGGACTGTGAACCACAAGGTCAGCAGTTTAAAACTACCAGCTTCCACCTTGGAATCCCTATACAGGGTCACTATGAGTTGGAGTTTACTCAACAGCACTTTAACAAAAACAACAACCAACTTCTTCAGTCTGAAATCCATCAAGTATGCTATTAAGATGCATTGACAACTACTGGTGATTAGAATATGAGTGCTGGAAACAAAGAAAAAGGATCAGTAGCTTGAAACGTGACCTTGGTGACCCACACAAATCAAAGATCACATGACAGAAATTTACAAGACCAATCACTTACTGCAAATACCTTTTCCAACAACATAAATAGAATTATACATGTGGGCCTCCTGAGATGGGATACACAGAAAGCAAACTGACTACATCCATGGGAGTTCTCATAGCGTGGTGGATCCATATGATAAGCACTGGACTGTGAACCACAAGATCCACAGTTCAAGCCTGCTAGATGCTCTGTGGGGAAAAAAGAGACTTTCAGCTCTTGCAAGATTTTTTTTTTGTCTAAGTTTTGAAAAACCTATACAGGGTCGCTATGAGTGGGAACTGATATGAAAGCACTTAACAACATGGGGGTCCTAGTTGGTGCTGTAGGATCAGCACTGGACTGCTAACCATAAGGTTGGTGGGATCAAAAACACCTGCCACTCCTTGGAACCACTATACAGGATCACAATGAGTCAGAACTGACTCAACCTCACTTACATCATGGGATGTAACATCGCAGAAGCACAATATCATCATCCAGAATGAGCCCAGGCACCAACTATGGAACAGACCATCAAATACTCATATACAAGTTCAGATTGAAGCTGAAGAAAATGAAGACAAGAACATGAAAGTCAAAATGAACTTCAATATATCCCAACCAAATCTAGACACCATCTCAAGAACAGATTTGATGCATTAGACACTAATTACTGAATACCAGAGGACTTGTGGGATGATGTCAAGAATATCATACATGAATAAAGTAAAAGATCATTAAAAAGACAAGAAAGAAAAGACCAAAACTGATATCAGAAGTAACTCCGATATTTTACTCTAAGCATACAGAAGCCAAAGCAACTGGAAGAAATGATGAAATAAGAGAGTTGAACAGAACATTTTAAAGGGTAGCTGGAGAAGACAAAGTCAAGTACTATAATGAAATGTGAAAAGACTTGCAATTAGAAAACCAAAAGGACAGAAAACGCTCAGCATTTAAAGAACTGAAGTAAAATTCCAAATCTCAGGTTACAATATTGAAGAATTCTACGGGAACAATATTGAATGACACAAGCATAAAAAGAAGACAGAAGGAATATACAGACTCACAGTGCTTAAAAGGATCAGTTAATGTTCAACCATTTCAAGAGGCAGAATATGATCAAGAAGCAGTAGTATTGAAGGAACAAGTACAACCTACACAGACAGTCCTGATGAAAAACAAGGCTCTAGGAATTGATGTAAGACAAACTGAAATGTTTCAACCATCTTGAAGGACTCACTTGTTTATGACAAGAAATTTGGAAGACTGTTACCTCCAAATTTGTTCCCATTCCAAAGAAAGGTAAGTCAACATAATGGAGAAACAACAGAAAAATGTCACTAACATGTTGCTGAAGAGAATTCAAAAACAGTTGTGGCAGTACATCGAAAATAAGCTGCTAAAAAATCAAGTCAAATTCAGAAGAGGACGTAGAATGAGGGCTGTCATTATTGACATCAGTTGGATGTTGGCTGAAAGCAGACAATACCAGGGAGAAAATTACTTGTGTTTTATTGACTAATACTAAGACATTTGACTGTGTGGATCATAGCTATGGATAACATTGCGAAGAATGGGAATCCTAGAACACTTAATTGTGTTGATGAGGAACCTGTACCTAGATCAAGAGGCAGTTGTTCAAACAGAATAAGAAGATACTAAATGGTTTAAAATCAGGAATGGTTTAGAATCAGAATACTTTTGCCATACTTACTAAATCTGTATGCTAAACAAATAATATGAGAAGTTGGATTATGTGAAGAGGACTGTGGAATCAGAATTAGAGAAAGACTGATTGACAATCTGCAATAGGCAGATGACACAACCTTGCTTGCTGAAAGCCAAGAGGACTTAAAATATTTACTAATGAATATCAAAGTTCACATCCTTCAGTATGGGTTGTACCACAGTGTAAAGAAGACAAAAATCCTTACCACTGGAGAAATAAACAACATCCACATATATGGTGTGCAAAACCAATATTTCTTTATTTCAAATACCTTCTTTAGACAGCAAACAGACGACTATACACATGGACCTCCCCAGATGGAACACATAGAAATCAAATTGACTACATCTGTGAAAAGAGAAGATGGAAAAGCTCCATATCATTAGTGAAAACAAAACCAGGGGCAGACTGTGGAACAGACCATCAATAACTCATATGCAAATTCAAACTGAAGCTGAAGAAAATGAAAACAAGTCCACA
>NW_006408627.1:9772078-9779812 GCF_000296735.1 Chrysochloris asiatica
ATTTTCAATAACCTCATATGGATGCGAAACCTGGACTATGAATAAGGAAGATCGTAGAAGAATTGAGGAAAATACTAAAAGTGCCATGGGCTGCCAAAAGAATCAGTAGATCTGTTTTGGAAGAAGTGCAGCCAGAGAGTTCCTTGAGGCCAAGATGGCTAAACTTCGTCTCTCATACTTTGGACATATTGTCAGGAGGGACCAGTCGCTAGAGAAGGATGTCATGCTGGGTAAGATGGAGGGTCGGAGAAAAAGAGGAAGACCCCCAACGAGATGGATTGGGCAGGTGGCAGCATTGATGGCATCAAGTGTGGCGGTGGTAGTGAGGTTGGCCCGGGATCGGACATTGTTTCGTTCTGCTGTACATGGGGTTACTATGAGTCGGTTCCAACTCGATGGCACATGACAACAACAAGAACAATATATAAATGGTGAAAAGATTGAAGTTGTCAAAGACTTCATTTTGCTTGGATCCATAATCAACACTCATGGAAGCAGCAGTCCAGAAATCAAAAGATATATTGCACGGGTCAAATCTGCTGAAAAAGCACTCTTCATAAAGTGCTAAGGAGCAAATATATCATTTTGAAGACTAAGATACACCTGACTTAACCCATGGTATTTCCAATTGCCTCATATGCATGTGAAAGTTGGACAATGAATAAAGATGACTGTAGAAGAATCTACGCATTTGAATTATGGTGTTGGTGAGTAATATTGAAAATATCATGGACTGCCAGAAAAACAAACAAATCAGTCTTGGAAGGAGTAAAACCAAAACGATCTTCAGAACTGAAGATGGTGAGACTTCATATCTAATACTTTGAGCATGTTGTCTTGAGGGACCAGTCCCTAGAGAAAGGAAAATGAAGACAGATCATAGAAAAAGAAGACGCTCAGGGAGATGGATTGACACAGTGGCAGCAACAAGGGTCAAACATAGTAACTGTGAAGAAGGGGCAGGACTGGGTTGTGTTTTGTTCTGTTGTCGTAATGGACTCTACTACACCTAACAATAACTCTTATAGTTGTTGTGAGGTTTAAATGAGTTAGCACATTTAATATTTAGAACAGTGCCTGACACCTAAATAACACTCAGTAAATATCACCTGTGACTGTTTTTTAAATTATTGCGATTTATTTGTATAGTGTTTTTATCTATTTCCCTCCATAAAAACTAAGTTCATTGAGGCCAGGGAAGATGTCTTTCCAGTCATCCACTGTATATTTGGTCATAGCCTTGAAAACCCTACGGAGCAGTTCTATTCTTTCAAGTATGGGGTCATCATAAGTTGGAATCAATGTAATGGCAACAATACCATTGTGTCTATGGCATAGGATTTGTTCAGTACAACTGTCAGTGAATGAAATATCTCAATTCTCTCCATAATCTTATTCATAAGTGATTCCTTCATGGGCTTTTCTCAATAACTTTAGTATTTCATATGGGACCATCTCCAATTTAGAAGGAGTAAAATGAATTCCTTGATTTGTAATTAGAGATTTTTTTAGTAAGTTCTTTGTTCAATATTTTAACTAGCTTACAGTCAGCTATGAACTTGTCAGGGGTCTTCATATTTATCTAACTGATAAAGTCCTTTGAGGGATAAAGTCTAGAGAATAAGCCTTATCTTTGGTTGTCATAGAAATGAGAGGCATTTCCATCTGACTTGAAACACATCAAGAGAGGAGTGACAGAACAATGTGAAGAAATATCAGTAGAACAAGCATCATAATTTTAGCAAAAACAAATGCACCAAATTTTGATCAACAGTTGGCTAACTGTGGGTATCAGGTGAATAATGGGTAAGGTGGTCAAAAGAAACCCTTTGGCTTGTTAGCAGAAGATTTATGCCAGGTACTTCATGCATGTCTTTTCTGATATCACAACCCTAAACAGTACTGAGTGCTACAAAATGGATGGGATTAGTGACAGAGATATGGAGGTGTTTGTCTCTATTTACTCTCATGATAACAATCCACTGTTATTTTTGCTTTTGCTATTTATTCTTTTCCACAGAGAACCAGCCATAGTAACCAGAACCTAATAAGTGCTTGCTGGCTGAAGGTGTGTTGACTAGAGGCAGGAATATTAGATAAAACCTCTGGGTTCAATGGCCAAGGAAGATAAATAATAACTGATTGTGCATTCTCTTTGATAAAAAACACTAGCATCAGGTCCTTAAATACCCTAGTTATTAAAATTCCATTCCACTCTGACACATCACTGACTTAAAAACAAAGGTCATAACCTAGTAAATAAATTCTTTTCCTCAGGTCTCCTCATTCAGAAAATACCCTTCTAGAGTCTCGCCTTTGTACCACTTAAATTCTAAAGACGTGGAGTAAAGGGATGACACTTGTTTCCTAATATCTTCTTTTTCTGTTCTAATTGCACCCTCTCCTTCAATAATCCTGAGGATAATCCTCAGTATAAGAATACTGAGAGCAATCGCAAGGTAAGACTGATTGGAAAAAAACAAAAACAAAACAGCTTTCATATATTCATATGACCTTGACCTAGAATCAAGCTTTGTAGAGAAAATACAAAAATGATCTATTCTGTAAAGAAACATTTTGATTCCCATTTAGTACAGTGGACAGGTGTCCTAAATCATTTTTCTGCACTACGTGCTTGCAGGAATATATACACTTATAACAGCTCAGGAATCGGTGACTTAAAAATGTCCCAAAGAATTTTGAAGGTTATTACCCAATCTTCCCCTTTTATTCCCACCTTAGTCTTTTTAAAACTTCTTACTTCATACTCCAGATCATTTCACCTTATCCGAAAAAATGGTTAGCTAAACTTCAAGATATAAGTGCTAAATTATTGCTCCCCCCCCTTTAAGAATCAAATTCTTAAAAGAATCAAGTTCTTAAATCAATACTGTACTTCTGTATTCTCGTTTATTTATTCATTTATTAACAAAAAAGCCCATGACACTAATGGCACTGCTAGCATCATAAAAATGAATAACTAGTCACTTCCATCAAAGCAACATACATTTTTAACTAAGAGAGCATGAGATATGTGTGAAGAACTTAAATGATGTCAGCAATATAAAGGTCATATGACTGAATCCAATAAGTTATTAGTGATGATAGTTACTAACATTTAAAGATCCAAAATTTCCACATTAGCTCATATGATTTTATCCTTACAAAAACCTCTGAATTACTTTTCATCATTTCTATATTAAATATCAGGAAACTGTTGTGGCTGTTAGGTGCCAAGGAGTCTTAGCGACCTTATTCACAACACAACGAAATACTGCTCAGTCCTGTGCCAACCATAAAATCATCGCTATGTTTGAACATACTGCTGCTGCCACTCTGCCAGTCCATCTCATTGGAGGTCTTCCTGTCTTTCACTGAACCTCCAATTCACGATGATATGTTTCTCTACAGACTGGTCACTCCTGACATTATGTCTGAAGTATAAGAGATGAAGTCTGCCTATCTAAGGAGCATTCCTGCTGTACTGCTTCTGATACAGATTTGTTTGATCTTTTGGCAATCCATGGTATTTTAATATTCTCTTCCAACAACATAACTCAAATGCATCAATTCTTCTATGGTCATCTTTATTCACTGTCCAATGTTCACATGCATATAAGGTTATAGAAAATATCCAGGCTTGGGTCAAGTCTTAGTCCTCAAACTGACACCTTTGTTCTTGAACACTTTACAGAGTTCTTGTGCAGCAGATTTGCCTAATGCAATATATCATTTGGTATCTTGACTGCAGCTTCCATAAGTATTAATGGTTGGTTGAACAAAATGAAGTCTTTGACAACTTCAATCTTTTCTCCATTTATCTTAATGTTATTTATTGGTCCAGTTGTGAGGGTTCTTGTTTTCTTCACACTGAGGTGCAACCCATGCTGAAGTCTGTGGTCTTTGATCTTCATCAGTAGTTAGTTTAAGTCTTCTTCACTTTCAACAAGGAAGGCAGTATCATCTGTATGTCACAGGTTGTTAATGAGTCTTTCTCCAATCCTGATGCCACATTCTTCTTTATATAGCCCAGCTTTTTGAATTATTTACTCAGCATAGATTGAATAAATTTGGTGAAAAAAGTACAACCCTGTCACACACCTTTCCTAATTTTAAACCACTCAGTGTTCCCTTGTTCTGTTCAAACAACTGCTCATTGGTCTATGCACAGGTTCCTTATGAGCACAATGAAATGATCCAGAATAGTCATTTTCTGCAATGTCATACATAGCTTGTCATGATCGAAACAATTGAAAGTCTTTGAATAGTCAATAAAGAACAGGTAAACATCTTTCTGGTATTCTGTGCCTCCAGTCAAGATCCATCTGATGTCAGCAACGATATCCCCGTTCCACAGCTTTTTCTGAATCTGGCTTGAACCTCTGGAAGTTCTCCTTCAATGTACTGTTGCAGCCATTTTTGAATTATCTTTAGCAAAATTGTACTTTCGTGCGATATTAATGACGTTGTCTAATTATTTCTCCATTCTGTTGGATCCTCTCTCTTTGGAATGGGAACAAGTACAGGTAGCTGTCTTTCAAATTTCTTGGCATAGATGAGTGAGTGTTCCTCCAGTGCCACATCAGTTTGTTGAAAGATTTTGATTTATAGTACATCAATTCCCAGAGCCTTGTTCTTTGTCAAAGCCTTCAGTACACCTTGCAGTTCTTCCTTCAGTAGCATTGGCATTTGATCATATGCTACCTCTTGAAATAGTTAAACATCGACCATTTATTTTTGGTAAAGTAATTCCACCTTTTTGTGATGCTTTCTACGTCATGAAATATTTTGCCCATAGAATCCTTAGCAATTTCAAGTCAAGACATGGATTTTTTATTCAGTTCCCTCAGCTTGAGAAACGCTGAGCGTGTTCTTCCCTTTGGTTTACTAAATCCAGGTCTTTGCACATTTCACTATAATTTTTGACTTTTCGAGCAGACTTTTGAAATTTTCTATTCAGCTCTTTTAGCTTCTCATTTCTTCCATCATTTGCTTTAGCATCTCTGCACTGGAAAGCAAGATTCAGAATCTATTCTGAAATCCATTTGGATCATTTTCTTCTTCTTTGTCTTCTTAATGATCTTTTGCTTTCTTTCTATATGATGTTCTTGATGTCATCTCACAACTCTTCAGGTCTTTGGTGATTAGTGTCTAATGCATCAGATCTGTTCTTGAGATGGTCTATAAATTCAGGTGGGATATGTTGAAAGTCTTATTTTGGCTGTCATGGACTTGTTTTAATTTTCTTCAGCTTCAGACTGAACTTGCATATAGGCAACTGATAGTCTACTCCACAGTCTGCCCCTGACCTTGTTTTAGCTGATGATATGAAATTTTTCCACCATCTCTTTTCACAGATGTATTCAATTGGATTTCTATGTATTCTATCTGGTGAGGTCCATGTGTATAGCCATCATTTATGTTGCTTAAAAAAGGTATTTGCAATGAAGAAGTTATTCGTCTTGCAAAATTCTATCATGTGTCTCCAGCACTGTTTCTGTCACCAAGGCCAGATTTTCCTCTTTTTAAATTTTTCTTTCCAATTTTCGCATTCCAATCACCAGTAATTATCAATACATCTTGATTGCATGTTTGATCAGTTTCAGACTGAGGAAGTTGGTAGAATTCTTCAATTGCATCATCACTGGCTTTAATGCTTGGTGTATACATTTGAATAATGGTAGTATTAACTGGTTTTCCTTGAAGGCGGATGGATATTATCCTGTCACAGACAGCATTGTGCTTCAAGATAGGTCTTCAAATGTTCCTTTTCATAATGAATGTGATGCCATTCCTCTTGAATCTATCATTCTCAGAACAGAAAACCATGTGATTGTCAGATTCAAAATGGTCAATATCAGTCCATTTCAACTCACAAATGCCTAGGATATCAATGTTTATGCACTCCATTTCATTTTTGACAACTTCTAATTTTCCTAGATTTATATGTCATACATTCTATGTCTCAATTAGTAATGGATGTTTGCAACCATTTCTCCTTATTTTGAATTTTGCCACATCAGCAAATGAAGGTCCCAAAAGCTTTACTCCATTCACATCACAATGTTCAACTCTACTTTGAGGAGACAGCTCTTCCCCAGTCATATTTTGAGTGCTGTCCAACTAGAGGGGCTCATCTTACGGCACTATATCTGACAATATCCTGGTGCTCTTCATCATGTTTCAATATTCAATATTCTGGTGCTATCTGACAGTGTTCTACTATTTGTTATAAGCTTTTCAGTGACTAAATATTCTTAAGTAGTGACTAAAAATTCTGTCTTAGTCTGAAAGATCATCTGAAATCTGTCCATCACTATGAGTGACCCTCATAGTATTTAAATACCAGTGGCATAGCTTCCAGAATCACAGCAATATGTAAGTATCCACAGTATGACAAACTGATAGGCGAATGGTGGAAAGAAACTGTGGATCAGAAAAACTTAAGTTACGTATCCAAGTGTCACCATTTTTAGATGAGACTTCACCCAGGTCTTTTCATTTCAGACCCTAGATTGTTTTCCATTACTGGCTGGAGAGTTCATGGATAGAAATTATCAGAACCTTTCTCGAGGATGCTGGGAAACCACTGTCTGTAGAAAATGGCTACCCAATAGATGGGTAGAAAGATTCACGTAGAATGAGAGCTTCTGAAAGAAAGGTGTGAACAAAGCAGGTAAATGAGGACATAAAGGGGCAGTTTTCTTGGACCATAAGGCTCAAGATTGAAACTTAGCACATCGAAGCTGGAGTCAGAATGGAAAAGGTATTGCTTGCCAGGATGAAACTTCTTCCTAGGCAATATCTCTGTTGATCAGAGAAGTAACAGGGCAGAGGTTGCACCTTAGGTAGAGTAGTATCCATTTTGTAAAAGACAGAGATGGTTGCAGCAGCACAGAATGTGAAGTCAGAGATTCTAGAGTAGACCTCTCCCACTTATTAGTTATATGATGTTGGGAAATTGACAGCCTCTCATTGCCAGTTTCCTCATCAGTAGAAGGGAAATAAATCATTTAGGGAGAATTCAATTAGATACTGGATATGAAGGTGCTTTTTAAAAATTTTAAATGCTATATGTGCTAAATACTGCTACATATTTATTATGGACCAGAGAGGAAAGTGTTTAAGATAGAGAATCAAATTGATATTGTAAAATTCAGAGGAAAAGGAAACAAAGTCTGGAGAGTCTGGAGCAGGATGAAGTTTTAGGATTTGAAAAATATAGTCAACAGAACCAGACAATGACTTTTAACTTGAGGATTACTGAGGGCAAGGGGAGATGTTACTTCTCCCTTAATATGAGACTAACAGAAATAGAGAATTTCATGGAAGTGGCTGGGAGAATGATGTCGATTTTTAAAAATTAATAAAAGTGACCAATAGACTCATATAGAAACGTAACAAGAGTTACAGGGCTAGTGAGAAGTATTTGATTCTTCTTTCTTATTCTACTTGCATTCTCTCCTTCTTCAGTAATCTCTTCTATTCCTACATGATTTTTTTTTTAAAAAAAAGCAGAGATGTTAAGATGTGGCAAAGTCTTTCAAAAGACTTAAAATGCTTAGAAAAGAAACATATTGAAATAAATGCAAGGGATATTTACCATTCATGTTCAAAGGTCCATCTACAAGTAAGATTGATCCTTTATATAAAATTCATGCTTATGAATTACATCGTTGTATTTTTTCCTTTATTGTGTTGAAAATACACTGTTGCCAATTCAACCATTTCTAC
>NW_006408627.1:9780942-9781908 GCF_000296735.1 Chrysochloris asiatica
TGATTCGATGACACCTAACAACGACAACAGTATAAATTCAGTGTCCCATTAAAAACAACTTCCCCTTTCCTTCTCCAATCTAACCCTTGTTGTTGTTAAGTGCCGTTGAGTCAGTTCCGACTCATATCAATCTTATATAGGGTTTCCAAGAAGCAGCTAGTGAGCTTGAACCACCAACCTTGTGGTTCAAACCGACCTTGTAGAGCAGTGCATTAACCCACAGCACCAGACCAGGACTCCAACCTACTCCTAGAAAAGCAGATAATTTTTCATTTGTACATATTGCTCATTTCATATTAAGTGAGATCAAACAGTATTTGTCTTTTATTTATTTAGTTATTTTGCTCAGCAAGGTTTATTCCTATTGTACCATGCACAAGGACATTATTTTATTTATGTTCAAATAATATTCCATTGCATGTATGTATTGAATTTTGTTCATCCATTGTATGTATATACTGCATTTTGTTCATCCATCTGGCCTATACAATAGGCATTTAGGTTGTTTCTACCTTTGTGAAAAATGCTACAAAGAACAGTAGTGGATAAGTTTCTGTTTCTGTCCCTGCTTTCACTTCTGAGTACACATCTGGGACTGGAACTGTTGGGTGATATGGAGTTCCAATGGATTAAACAATGGACTACTAACCAAAGGTCTGGGTTTTAAACCTGTGAGCGAAAGATTTGTTGTTGTTATTGTTAAGCACCATTGAGTCAGTTCTCACTCATAGTGACCAAATGCAAAATAGAACAAAACACTGCCTGGTCCTGCACCATCCTTATAATTGATATGCTTGAGTCCTTTGCAGCTGCCACTGTGTCAATCCACCTCCTTAGCATCTTGCTCTTTTTCACTGATCCTATACTTTTTTACCAGGCATGATGTCTTTTTCTAGGGACTGGTGGTGTCTCCTAATAATATGTCTATAGTATAAAGGAGCTCTGGTAGTGTAATGGTTAAGAATC
>NW_006408627.1:9784373-9785824 GCF_000296735.1 Chrysochloris asiatica
GCTTTAACTATTTCTGATCCCTTGCATTTTCATATATATCTGAGGTTTAACTTTTCCATTTCTACAAAGAAGGCTGCTGGAATTTAGAGATTGCGTTGGGTATTACTGACTTCTTAATTACATGAAGCTTTCCAGTTCATATATACAGTATACCATTCCATTTACTTAGGTCGTCTTTGATTTCTTTTAGTAATGTTTTATAGTTCTCTGAGTCTTCCTTTTCCTAATATAATTTATTCCTAGGCACTTTACACTTTTAGATGCTACTGTAAATGGCAATGTTTCACTAATTTTATTTTCCACTCACTGCTGACATATTGTTGTTGTTGTTGTTGTGTGCCATGCAGTCGATTCCGACTCATAGCAACCCTATACAGGGTTTTCGAGGCTGTAAATGTTTACGGGAGCAGAAAGCCTCATCTTTCTCCCGCGGACCAGCTGATAATTTCGAACTGCTGACTCTGCGGCTTGCAGCCCAGTTCGTAACCACTATGCTACTAGGAACCCGAAGTTAGTTTTATATTACAAATGAATATCGTAATTAAATCTAGAAATTACAGTGCTCACATTTTACATATTCCTGGAGTTACTAAACTATAACAACTATAGAATATTGTTACTATTATTATCTCTATTTTATAGATGAATGATTGGAAGCTGGAATTGATGAGACTAAAGAAAGGAAACCATTTAAGTTATTAAAACACACCAAAGAAGAGCTGAAGACAACTTTGGAGATACAGAGTTCTTCATCAACAATATGTGAATGACATGCAAGCCACTTCCCTGACAAATACATCCATACAGTTACATCATGATAATCTCTATTACAAACATCACCACAGTAATTATCACAACTGTCATGCAGAATTTATTTCCAGAATCAGTTTAATTCAACCCCTTCCTCTCTGTCCCTCCTTCTTTCTCTCTCTCTCCAGTTCCCCTTCCTCCTCCTTACATAATAGTGGGATCTCACTGAAGCATCAGGCATACTGCCTTATGGCATAGAGTATGTGCTCAAAGCCATCTGGCAAATTGATAAATTTATCAAATAAACATATTAATAAAAAAGACAGAAAAACAAAATCACATCCCTAATCTTAATGCTAAAAAGATATTGACATTTCATTTAACAGAAAATAGAGGGTTAGAAAAAATTACTTATTTAAAAGACACACACAAATGAAACCCACTGCCATTAGTCAGTCCTGACTCAGCAACCCTGTAAGACAGAGTAGAACTGCTCCCTGAGGATATAGAGACTGTAAACCTTTATGGGAGCAGAAAACCTCATCTTTCTTCCATGGAGCAGCTGGTAAGCGTGAACCACTAGCTGGTGATTAGCAGCCTAATGCTTAATCTACTGCACCACCAGGGATCCTTGATTAAACAGAGGAGGGAGCAAAATTCCTCTTCCAATTCTGAGTCTCTATAGGATGGCTAAGCTTCGT
>NW_006408627.1:9788414-9789317 GCF_000296735.1 Chrysochloris asiatica
GTGCCATCCAGTGGGTTCCAACTCATAGCAATCCTATACAGGGTTTCTGAGAAGCAGCTGGTAGGCTTGAACTGCCAACCTTGTGGTTAACAGTCCAGTGCTTATCCTACAACACCACACCAGGAGTCCAAATAACTACTTAGTAGGATAGAGTACTTAGTAGATGGATGTCTTGTTGTTGTTGTTGTTGTTTTTAAAGAGGAACTGTAGTTGATCTCACATAGTAAGGGAAAGATCTTCCTTAGAGTAAAATGGCAGATATATAGGCTTTTATGTTTCTTTTATGCATGTAAGCATACAAGCATCTACACTATTTAATACAGAAATAATCACATTATTAGTGCCAGGGTTTCAAACAATCAAGACCACCAGTTACTGATTATTGCTGGGAAGTTATTTTCACAGAATACAGCAATAATTTCCAAATGATACTTCCAAGGGGGAATTGTACTAAAAGAAACTAGGACAAGTTGATAAGTCCTAGCAGTCACAGAAATCTCCATATTACAATAAAAAAAGAAAAAAGAAGGGTATTCTGGCGACATGTCTCAATCAAGCACCTTATTATCAGAGAGTCTTTGAGGAGTTTCAGAACATATGAGTCTTTCTCTCCTTTTACGGATGCAGGGGCAGGGAGTAGCTTCTTCTTCTCATTCTGAGACTCTGTTAGTTCTGAAGACTTGTACTTTTCAGGCCCATCTCAGGAACTTCATTCTATCACATTAGAAACACAAAGCAGATCTGACGAGGGGATAATAGTGCATTCCACCACTATCACCCCATACAGAGCCCACTCGCTCTCTGGAGCAGTCACAGTGGGATTGTTTGGTACAGTGTCTTGAACATTTGATAACCAACTCAGTGAAGAGAGGTTCAATGTAGTATCAATGAAACTAGGTTGAT
>NW_006408627.1:9789627-9793843 GCF_000296735.1 Chrysochloris asiatica
TGGCATAACTTCATAATTGATTATTGATGCAGCTGGATGATGAGCACACTTGGACGCATGTCTGAAAATGTCCATAATAAAGAGCCAAAAGTTTGAAAAAAATTAAATTTTAAAAGAACAAACAGGTACAGCTCTATTTTCCCATTAGGCAGAAATGGGGACATGGTGAGATTTTTACTTGGAGGTGAAATAAGCAGCATATTATAGCATTCATCTTCTGCACACACAAGGTCGTACCTGTAACCACGGCATGACGACAATGAGCACATGGCCACACACACCAGTCCACCCATCTGGTAGCCAGTCAATTTCTGGAAAGTTGGGGTGAGTAGGTGTGTGTCTCATGCACTGGTAGGGGGCCTGGGTCCACAGGCAGTCCTTGAAGTCTTTGGCCAGGAAGCCAACTGAGGCTACAGCAACCAAAACAAAATTCAGTGGCCTGGTAGTTATGGGACTTGGCACGGGCCTCAAAAGAGGTCCCACCTGTAGAAAGGTCTGAAGATAAGGGAGAGGCATATGTATAGAGCATAAGGCATGGTGCTCACCAGAGTGCTCACCCATGCCCACCAACCAGGGGTCTATATTCTGCTGAGTCCTGCAGAGTGGCTAACATGGATTCCTGATAAACCAGAGATCCAGTAGGTGGCAGCATGACTGGTGCCCCAAGGCCATGGGACTCTCGGTTCTAGCAGATAGCCAATACCATGTACACTGGGTTTATGGTGCTGCAGCAATCAGTAGAGAAGTTTGCCAAAGATGGCATGTCTGGCCAGCAAGTCACTAGTCTTGATGTAAGAAAGCTTGTAGATATCCTAGTCCTGCTGGAGGCTGACTCATGTTTAAGACAGGTGGAGAAGGTCAGAGTCCAGGTGATGTAGGTATAGGCAGCACCCGTCTGAAGCACCATGTGTTTAGCATAGCAACTGTATACATGAGCTCATGTAAAATGCAGCACTAATGTAAAAAAAGCACCAAGGCTATAGGGAGGCAAACGAACATGATATTCTTGTAGCTGAGGGCAGTAAGGGTCCAAAGGGGCTATGGTGCAGAGAGACCAACATGAAGAGAAGACAGACGGCCAAGCACATGTTGTCAGGCAGGCCCAGGTCCAACAGTGAGGACAGACGGCCAAACACATGTTGTCAGGCAGGCCAAGGTCCAACAGTGGCAATGAGAGAGACTTGTGCAGAGTCAATTGGTCTGGTTTATCTCAGAGGATTCCGTTGGCTGCCTTGCTAGACTTCTCCTGACCTCCTTTCCTTTCTCTCTAAGGGTCCCTTCACTCATAAGGTAACATTGCAAAGGATTGGGCCAAAGTTCCTCGTTAATTATCTCAACAATTTTGTCAGACTCAATGGAGCTGTGGTTCGAACACCACTCAAAGAAGCTACAGCTGTTGTGTGGGTTCCCCTGGCTTAGGGACTGAAGATCATGGCCCGGGAGCCATTGGATAAGAGTAGAATGAGACACCACCTGACCCAAAGGGTCACACTCATATTACTTGATGAGCACCTTATTTTGGAAATATGGGTTGCGCCCAAAGTAGAACTTGATCTTGTAGCCCAATCAAGCTAGCCAAATTCTGCCACTTCCAAGCTGGTCAAGTAGCTGAGTGCCTCTTTATTTGGGCTGCTGAGCAAGGATGGCAGCTGAGGGTGGTTCTGAAAGGCTTGTCCCCAGAAGGCCAGGATATTCTGGGGGAGGAGGTTTCTGCATTATAAGTGGTGCAGTAGCAACTGCCCAAACTTGCGTGAGACCAAAGGTAGGCCCTGTCCTCCTGGGCATTCATGGTCTCCACCTTTAGCTGGGCTGTCTCCAGGGTGTCCATGCTACCATCGGTGGCCTGGGGCCTGACCCTACATCCTTCTCCACCTTCTTTGCCTCCTCCACTGAATTGGAGGCACGCTCTCCAGGGGCCCAGGGACCTTCTCCCCACCGCACTGCTGGTTTCTGGAACCTTCTTCCTAACAGTGTCATGCTGATTTCCAATCCATGGGCCAGTTTTCTGCCAAGCCACAGTTCCCTCGGTTCCCACGAAGGCAGTATCTCTTTCCAGGTGCTCCGAGGGAGATGGAGCCCTCCTGGCACTGGCCTGCCTAAGACCCTCTGCAACTGGGGCCCGCAGGGTGACTTTTGGTGCTGGACGACTTTGGGCACTCATGTTCAGTGGATTTCTTCTTGCTGAACAGTTTTGTTTTGTTTTGTCTTGTTTTAAATAAATAATCAGCGGGCTTAAAGGACTTTGAATTGATGCTGGACCATATATTTCTTCAGATGATTACTGACTTCCAGGAAGATGCCATTGCTCGATCAACACATTCTTGCAGAGATTCATTATTTTTTAAAAGATAAGAAACCTTTGACTCTGACTCCAATCAGCAATGTTCAAGAGAGGCATATTCCAGAGGAGGGTTCACACAGATGGTGTAAAAAGATCATCGACAAACCATCTACTTCACTTATCAGCTACCACTGACTGAAGATTCACCTCTAAAATTACTAGAAATAAATCATTGTTCTGTGTAATCAAGACTAATACCTCAGAAAAGAAAATGTAAATTACAAAGTATATTTTCCAATGCAACTAGTTGCTAATCTCTTAAACTAAAAACATTACAAAGAAGCAATCAGCTTGCAAACCATTTGCAGATCTAAAGTTTGTCTATTAACACCTTTTGAGAGAGAGAAAGGTCAAAAGCATCTTTTCAGATTATTTTTATTTTAAAAGAAAATGCCTGAAGCAACGTAATTAACACTAACCAGAGAAATAAAATTTAATTTAGCCTTCATAAACAATATCTAGAGTAGGACTATGCATGGCTCAATATAAAGTTATAAAGTATCAATTCCTGGGTGAAAAAAAGCAAGTGGACCTCTAATGGAGTTCTATAGTATCTTTCAATAATTATATTAAGTTTCTCATGTGATACAGACTCATGTTCTTGACTGAACCATAGAAATAATAGACTTTAGCTTACTTTTAGATTGAAATATATGAGACAGTTGTCCATTTCAGAATAGAGAAATGGCAATTTAGTAAGATTCAACTTAATATCTCTATCCATCTGGTAGCTTCCTGCATTCATCTGGCTTTTTTTTTTTTAAGCTGCAAAGTAATTTCTATCTTGTGAAGATCAGAGTTTCAACTGTAAGAGATCAAAATAAACACTATTCTCCATTTAAACTCAGCAATCTTAAAATAACATCAACAAAAACAGTTTTCTCTAGACTTAGCTTTCTTAAACTCTAGCAGATTCACTATAAGACATTTAAAACCAACGTTTTGTGTGCACATAGAAACAAACTTATTTTCTTAGTGTGGCACTGTAGAATAATTATGGACGCTAACTACAAAGTCAGTGGCTCAAACACTACAGCCGCTCCTCAGAAACCCTATGCAGGGTTACCTTACCATGAATCGAAACTCCATAGCACTAAACAACAACAGAGGAAAAAGTCCTACTTGTAGCAAGTAAAAACAGTGTACAATACAGACATTAAATGACATGAAAAGATTTTATAATTTAATAGTTAAAAAAAAAAACAAGCTAAAAATGGTATGTAGAATATAACATTGATCAAAATTTCAAAACTAAGATGTTGTTGCTGTTAAGTACCATTGAATTGGTTCCAACTCATAGCGACCCTGTGTATTTTCTGAGGAGCAGCTGATGGATTTGGATTACTGACCTTGTAATTACCAGTCTAGTGCTTATTTTACCTAGACACCAGGATTCCAAAAAGAATACATACTAAAGAAAAAAAGCCAAAATGAAAAATCAAAATTATGTTATTTCTAAGTAACGGATTTGTAGATAATCTTTACTTTGTATGTTACAATTTTCTATACTTTTACAAGCTTCTAAATTTTCAGAAAATAAAATTACCTAAATAAAAACTGGAATAGGTGAGACTATATCATTTTATTAGATAAAGGACACAATATTAAAGATTTCAGTTATCCCCAAGTAAACCTAAAAATGTAACGGGAATTTTTAAACACAGGGAAAAGAAAGTATTCTGCATTATCTTTGGAAGGATATATATATATATATATCAAGGAAAATTCTGAAAAAGAGGACTAATGTGTAAGACTATTACTATGACATTAAAGTAGAAAAATTAATTATAGTAGCTAAATTAATACCGTAGAAGTATATAGACCAGTATAATAGAAACGAGAACAAGAAAAGGCAAAATATATTTAAGAAGTTAA
>NW_006408627.1:9798480-9799494 GCF_000296735.1 Chrysochloris asiatica
AAGTACAACCAGAATGCTCCATAAAACCTAGGATGGTGGGATTACATTTCTCATACTCTTATCAAGAGGGACCAGTTCCTGGAGAAAGACAAAATGCTTGGTAAAGTGGGGAGTCGGTATAAAGTAAGAGGAAGGCCCTCAGTGAGATGGACTGACACAGTGAAAGCAACAACTAGCTCAAATGTAACAACAGTGCTTTATTCTGTTGTATAGAGCTGTGATGAGTCAGAACTGACTAGACTGCACCTAACAACAACAAAATCAAAACTCATCACTAGTGGAGATTTTGATTGACCAGTTGAAGCAGGTCACCAGAAATACCAGTTCGAGCCTATTTTCAGTCAGCAATGAAGTATGGATCTGTGTATTATTAAATATGCATTCTATTTATGAACCCAATTTCACCTCTTAGAGCATCTCAAGTTTGAAACATATAGAATCATTTTCTATTTACACCTCTGTTTCTTACATGTCAGTGAACTAAGAGTTATTCTGATTATAGGAGTAAAAGAACTATAAAGACTTATTATCACAGAGCTCATGAATTAGACTTAAAAATAGTAGAGCTTGAGTTTGATATATTTATTGACAAGATTTTTACATTTATTATGAATTTCCATTATTTAAAATTCAATATTCTAAATTATGATGGCAGCAGTTGTTATGATAGAAAATCTCCCTATACAAGGCCTGAAACCCTTCAGTCACTATGATCAAAGCCAGGGTCTATATTCCGACATTCATTCTGAGGACTGCAATAGTACTCCTTCTGGGCAGGTGAATGAGTCTGCGAATTATAAACAACCACACTATAAACAAAACAAAATTTTCTAAAAATTGTACTTGCGAGTTTGGTATCAGAGGGCTTGAAGGTTTTAGTAGGAGAATTGAGACAAAACTTCCTGGATTGCTAAGTCATGTTTCATGTACCAACAATCAAAGTGTAAAACCAACTGCCATCATGTGTATTCTTGATTCATAATGGTCATTACTCGTCTGTCAGTTTGTTGTACT
>NW_006408627.1:9801584-9802620 GCF_000296735.1 Chrysochloris asiatica
TTTTGTTATGCACAGGATCTCAATGAGGTGGAACATACTCCAAGGCACGTAGCAACAACACCAAGTTGATTCTGACTAATAATGACTCAATAGGACAGAGTAGAATTTCTCCTTAAGGTCTGAGAATGTAAATCGTTACGGGATAAGACAACCTCATCTTTCTCCTGCTGAATGGTTGGTGGGTTTGAACCATAGACCTTGTGATTAACAATCCGATGCTTACACAACTATACCAGCAGGGCTCCTTGCCAACAATTGCTGTTATTAGATGCTGTTGAGTCAGTTCTGACAACAGACTGAAATATTGTCTAGCACCACAAGGACAATAAGGTCGGCTTGAACAACAATGTGGGTGATTCAAGCTCACCAGTCGCTTTTTAGAAACCCTATATAGGGTTGCTATGAGTTGGGGCTGACTCAGTGACACTTAACAACGACTTAAAACATAAAATGTGACAAGCGTTTGTGGCGTCCATAACAACTATGAAAGCTGATGTATTGATTTTTAGTCTATTAATAAAAAAGCTTAAGAGTGAAGTTGAGGTTATACTTTTCTGTTAATCACATATTATGGTTATAGTTTTCCATTTATTAGCAGTGATTTAGACTTTATCGCTATTATTCACGACAAGCAGTCCCTGCATATGACAGGGGTTATTTCAATGACTATCTCTTAAGTGGGTTCTGTAAGTCAATAAGTCTTCAAAAATTTTTAAAATTTATTTTCATTATTACTGCCTTTTATTATCAATATCTTTATAAAACCAATCTTTATCTATTTAGGGGATTAGAAATATGAGAGATTAACATCTGAGAATAATAACATCAGCAAACTATTGGCAAAAGCACTATATATAGTACATACTACTAACAATGAACTATATAAAACAAAACCAGAAGATCGTTAAGTGTGGTCCATTGTAACTGAATACATCTTATGTCAGAGAATACCAGTATACCACGTAGGTCGCAGACTGCCAAAAGAACAAAGAGATCTGTGATGGAAGAAGTACAGCCAGAGTGCTCCTTGGAAGCC
>NW_006408627.1:9804740-9805833 GCF_000296735.1 Chrysochloris asiatica
CTTTAAATGAGACACAAAGGACAGGAAGTGGATTAATCACAGAAACATACAAATTAACCACCGTATAATATACTGACAGATGAGACTGATGGTATAATTTTGATAGGCATAGTTACTTTTTCTTACTTCACACAAGTTTCAGTCTTTTCTGGCACCCATTTTAGATTTTTCCTTCTTTCTTGTCTTCTTAATGACCTTTTGCTTTCTTCCTGTATGATGTTATTTTTTTAAAAAAAAAACTTTTTATTGTGAATTAAGTGAAGGTTTACAGAGCAGATCATCCATTTTATATTCAACAAATCATATACTTTGCTTCATTATATGGTTACAAACCCCTCCGTCATTTACCTCTATTCACTCCAACCATTGCATTCCTCCCTGTGTCTCCTGTCACCCCCATCTTTCCTCTGCCAGCCTCTCTCTGGTTGCATATTGCCTGCCCCTTCACCCATATCAATGTGTGTCTACCCTCTAGTGCACGAATCATTTCCTCATCCCTCCAAAACCATCATAGATTGTTTCTTTCATTGAGATAACTCCCCTCTCTTTTTTTTCTTCTTTGATATGCAAAAACAAACAAGATATTTTACATTCACAGAGGTATGGCACAGGATGGTCATATATCTAAAATACTAGAATACAATTAAAAAGGCATTATTTGAGACTTGATTCTACTTTCCAGCAGAGGGCCCAAAGTATGGTGTGACACAGCTGTGGTACAAAAATACACCTTCTTAGACTTGATTTCCTTTCATTAGTGGCACACTTTTAAGTACTCATGACTTTTCATGAGCATCAGCTAAAAACCATTTTTAAAACACCAATAAAACATTCCAAACTGAAAACAAAAACCACTGGATTCATACAAAGATGATCAAGTGGAGGCAAACAGTACATGCAACCTTTGTATTATTTACAAAATTTGTTGTTTGACCTGTATACGTTCTTCATTCTATCCTACAACTCTTTTGGTCTTCGATCTTTAGTATCTAATGAATCAAACCTATACTTCAGGTGATCTCTAAATTTGTTGGTATATATTCAAGGTCGTATTTTTTGGCTCTCTTGGACTTGTTTTCCTTTTCTTCAGCTT
>NW_006408627.1:9807264-9822543 GCF_000296735.1 Chrysochloris asiatica
GAAATCTGGAAGACAACTACCTGGCCAACTAATTGGAAGAGATTTGTATTTGTGCCCATTCCAAAGAGAGGTGATCCAATGGAATGCAGTATCATTAGACAGCATCATTGATATCTCACACGAGTAAAATTTTACTAAAGGTAATACAGAAATGGCTGTAAGCATACATTGACAGAGAACTTCCAGAAGTTCAAGACAGATTCAGAAGAGGACGTGGAACAAGGGATCTCATTGCTGACATCAGATGGATCTTAGCTGGAAACAGAGAATACCAGAAAGATGTTTACTTGTGCTTTATTGACTACAGAAAGGCTTTAAACTGTGTGGATCATGACAAGCTATGGACAGCATGCAAAGTATGAGTATTCCGGAACACTTAATTGTGCTCATGAGGAACCTGTGGACTGACAAAAGAATAAATGGATCTGTGTTGGAAGAAGTACAGCTAGAGTGTTCCTTGGCAGCCAGAATGGCTATACTTCATCTCGCATATTTCGTACATCTTGTCAGGACGGACCAGTCTCTGGAGAAGGATATCATGTTTGGTAAGGTGGAGGGTCAGAGAAAAAGAGGAAGACCCACAATGAGATGGACTGGCACATTGGCAGCATCGATGGTTTCAAATACAGCAACGATTATGAGGTTGGCCCAACACCGGGAAGTGTTTCATTCTGTTGTGCATAGGGTCGCTATGAGTCAGTACTGACTGGATGGCACCTAACAAAAACAATAGCAGTGTTCAGTATGTGTTCTAATAAATAATACAACTTCTAAAACAAATTAGATTTCTCAATATTATAAGCGTTTTATATTAAAAATTTTAAAAGAGAAATCCTTTTCACATTTTATGTTTTATATTCTATAAAAACATGAAATATACTGCTTATGATAGCATTATTTTCCACTTTACTATTATTTGGACTAGATAGAATACATAAGAAAAGAAATAGCTCAATCGGTTGTTATTTTTGCTGTCAAGTTGATTGTGACTCAGAGATGCCATGTGTGTCTGAGTAGAACAGTGCTTCCTAGGATTTTCATGGCTGTAATCTTTATGCAAGCAGTTTGCCTGTCATGTACGTTTGTATGGGTTAGAACTGCAAACCTTTTATGCAGCATTTCAGCACTTCACCACTGGAGTCACCCAGGAACTCCTTTAATTAAGTTTGTTGTTGTTTCCTCAGTAATGTTGCCATGCTTGAGTCCATTGATGCTGCCATTTGGCCAAGCCATCTCGTTGGGGGTCTTCCTCTTTTTCTCTGGCCCTCCATCTTACCAAACATGATATCCTTCTCCAGTGACTGGTTCCTCCTGACAATATGTCCAAAGTATGAGAGATGAAGTTTGGCCATTTTGGCCTCCAAGGAGCACTCTGGCTGCACTTCTTCCAAAATGGATCTATGGGTTCTTTTGGCAGCCCATGGCACTTTCAATATTCTGCTCCAACACCATAACTCAAAAGCATCAATTCTTCTATGGTCTTCCTCATTCACTGTGCAGTTTTGCATGCATATGAGGTTTAGAGTGATTTAAAACTGCTTAAGGAGTACCCATCCACAAACCTTTATTTATAAAAAAAATTTTTTTAAATGTTTTTATATAAAACAAATACAAACTAAGAGAAAACATTTTCCTGATTTGTTTTTTGTTTTTAATGGTGACCAACTCAAAGTGAGTCTGTTTATTTTCATGGTGTGTAGGCTTTGTTTAAAATTTTAGTCTAATGCCCAGCATTTAAAGATACAACCAACAACATTCCACCAGCAATGAAAATGACCCACTGGCCTTCTGGCTCTAGAGTGAAACCTCAAGCCCTAAGGCAGGCAATGTAAAAAGACACCAGATCAAATAAAACAAATAGCCAAAATATTTACGAGTTTATGACAAGAAAAAGAAACACTCTCATCATTTGCTTCTAATTTTGAAACACAGTAAATACATTTTTTAGAAAAAAGAAATCAAGAAAACCAATGGAAAGGGAGATAAACATCTGGAGAATTTAAAATTATCAAAATGACATTAACTCCTTTATGGCATGAACTAGCTATGTTCTCAAAGGGTAAAATAAGGAGAAGAAACAATATCTTATATCTAGCTTCTTCTAACAAAAAAAATTTTGTTTCCTATAATGGGAAATATGAGAACACATTGTCATTGTAGGCTATAAACTGGACTACCCACCAGCTGGTCTGCAGGAAAACAAAGAGGCTTTCTGTTCCCGCAAAGATTTATAGCCCCAGAAATCCTATGATTTTACTATGAGTTGGAACCAACTCTTGGCACTTAAGAACAACATAATGGAAGATACAAGAATAGTTGTGGCTCTGTAGGATAACCACTGGACAGCTAACCACAGGTCAGTGGTTCAAGTCCACCAGCCACTCTGCAGGCGAATGGTGAGTCTTTCTGCTCCTTTAAAGATTTGCAGCCTTGGAAACTCTACACAGGGTCACTATGAATTGAAACTGACTCGACAGTGGATTCACTGATTCAGTCATTGAGCCAGGATTTGAGTGTCTTCTCTATTAAGTATTTTGACAGCAGCACATGCACATTTGAACCTTAAACATTCATACCACTCTTCCAAAGTTTTGCTCAAATAGATTGACAGTTCAGTACAGACCTCAACTTATTAGGATGACATTTCTTCTCTTACTGATTAACTATGTGCTAGGATCAGCACTGGACTTTGAACCACAAGGTGACATGAATATATGAACATATGAAACCTACAAGCTACTCCTTGGAAACCCTATACAGTGTCACTATGGGTCAGAACTGACTTGATAGCACTGAACAACAACAATCTGTCTTGGAAAAGATTCAGCCAGAACACTCTTTAAAATGAGGATGGTGAGATTCCGTTTCACTTACTTTGGACATGTTCTCAGGAGGGACAGATCCCTCTGGAGAAGGATATCATGCTTGGCAAAGCGGTGGGTCAGTGAAAAGTAAGAAGATCCTCAACGAGCTGGACGGACACAGTGGTAACAATAATGGGCTTTAACAGCAACAATTGTGAGGATGATACAGAACCAAGTAATGCTTTGTTTTGTTATATATAAAGTTACTATGAGTTGAAAAGACTAGAGGCTACCACCTAATAATTATAAAAACAACATATTTAGCATCTGAAATGAGCTCTGATATTTCAGAAACATGTGGCAATAATATCACCATTATTGTCAGCCTACAACAATCCTATGTTCAAGATTTCCCACAAGTGAGAATAAACAAGAGGATTAAAGAAGCACCGAGATATGGGAGTGGTAGAAATATGCCCATTACAAAGATGCCTTTTCGATGCTTATAAGAAACAAAGTTCATGGTAATTACCTTATTACTGTTTGCATTCGTTTTTTAATTGTGTATACCTAACTATAATAAATGAGCCTTGGTGTGGTGCTTTAAGATAAGTACTGGACTGCTAACCCACAAGGTCAATGATTCAAACCCCCCAACTATGTTCTCGGAAAGCCTATGCAGCATCACTATGAATTGGAACAAACTCAACAGCCCACAACAACAAAAACTGTAATAAGCGGTGTGTTATTTATTCATGTTCTTCCATTTAAATTGATAATTACAATGGCCCTCTCAATGTCTCACAACTTGATAAAAGTGAGCTAGCTACACTGTTAATTTGGTATACAATTATTCATATATACAGTCACTGTATGATATTTACTACACATATTCCCTGTCTCATGTTCTCTAACACTAGGGATACAGCACTGAACAACAACAACAAAAACAAATCCATGCTTTTCTGAAACATATTCTAATGTGAGGGGGTAGAGGTAATAATAAAAATAAATATCAAGTCATAGCAAGTAATATCAAGAACAATAAAGCCAGTTATGGTGAGTGATACAGTGGGGGAGGGTGATAAAGAGACAGAAAGCTGAAATAAATTGATGGAAAGCATTCCTGGGAGGGGACAGGAATCTCGAAGGCCCTGAGGGAGATGCTTGGGAGCTGGACTTCCAAGTGATGGTAGTAGGAAAACTAGCAGGGGATGTACTTAGGAGATAGTGAGGGGCGGGAAAGGTCAGATCTATACTACCTTTATATAAGCAATGATGCTTTTTTTTCTTCCCTGAGTATGAGTTTTGAGATATGGCCTGACATGTCACATGATTCAACATAAAAAGACTATTATGGCTACTGTGCTGAGACTAGATTTATAAGGAGCAAAGTCAAAAGCAAGGAACTAGTTGGGAATTACTATGATAGTCTTGAAGAAAACAGGCTGGTGGACTGGACTAGGATGATAACTGGTGGCATGGTAAGATGTCAGTGGACTCTGGATACTCTTTGTGTGTTGGTTGTATGTTTTAAATATGAAAAACACATTTATGAAACAGTCATTCAACAAATATTTCTTAAGTACCTATTCTGCGTCAGGACTCCTGGTGTCGGGCTATAGGATCATGACTGGACTGTGAATCATAAGGTTGGCAATTCAAACCCACCAGCTGCTCTTTGGAAACCCTGTAGTCACTATGAGTCAGAATCGACTTGATGGCACTTAACAACAACAACAACATTCTGAGTCAGGGTGGTTCCATAGGATAAATTCTTGTTATGTGCCGTGGAGTCAGTTCTGACTCCTAGCAAACCTGTACAGGGTTTCCGAGGCAGTAAATCTTTATGGGAGCAGAAAGCCTCTTCTTTCTCTCAAGGAACAGCTGGTAGTTTCGAACTGCTGACCCTGAGGTTAGCAGCCTGATTCATAACCACTACTGGACCGTGAATCACAAATGTCACCAGCTCGAGCCCACCAGCTGTTCTGTGGGAGAGGTTTTCTGCTTGGGAAAGATTTACAGCCTTAGAAACTATTCAGGCACTAAACAACATCAATGGTGGGGTGCTGTGGTTAATGTACTAGACTGTAAGGTTGATTTGAACTCCAAGGTCAGTGGTTCAAGTTCACCAGCTGCTCCTTGGAAATCCTATACAGGGTCACTATGGGTTGGAAGTGATTTGACTGCACTTAACAACAACAACAATACTTTGTGTCAGGCACAGTTCTAAGCATCATAGAGCTTAAGAACTTGAAAGGGATGAGTGGGAGACAGAAATAAAATAATAATTATAATAACAATTTAGCAGGAATTAGGTGTACTGGTTCTGGGTGAGGAATGGTGATTGTAATTATGAAGAGGGCAGCCAGGAAGATCTCCTTGAGAATGTAATTGAAGTTTGCAAGCAGATAAAGTAAAAAATTTACACACTGGCAAATGCAAATGTGTTCAAGTTTACAGGTTAGATTTTAAATATATTTAAATTCTTCAATGGCATGCAAGTGATCAAGAAATTGCTTTGATAGATTGATATACATTTTAAAGATACATAGACAATGTTGTTATGTGCCATGGACTCGGTTCCAACTCATAGCAACCCTGTACAGGGTTTCCGAGGCTGTAAATCTTTATGGGAGCAGAAAGCCTCATCTTTCTCCTACAGAACAGCTGGTAGTTTCGAACTGCTGATCATGAGATTAGCAGCCCTATTCATAACCACTACGCTACCACAGCTCCTTCAAAAGTAGGACAAACTAACAAAAAGGAATGAAGAGACTCCTGTGAAGACCTGTATAGTGTAAAAGGTTAACATGCTCACTGGCTAAAAGGTCAAAAGTCTCAGTCTTCTAAGAGGTGCCTTGATAGAAAGCTTTGGTGATCTACTTCTGAAAATCAGTCAGTGAAAACCCAATGGGGTGTAATTCTAATCTGACACACAGAAGTCATGATTGACTCAATGTCAAATAGATGCTTTCTTCTTGTTGTTGTTTTTCTTTTCAGTGTTACTCAAATATGTTTTAAAGAACTCAGGAATAGTTGAGTCCATTTACAGAACTAGTTGGTCAAAGTGTGATGTAGGAATCGGATTAAAGTGAAGACTTCAATCATAAGAAAAGGCTCAGTTGATGGTCACAGTTACTGCAAGGCTACTCAGCAATGTAATCCCATAGAAGAGTCTCTAAATAACAGATAAAATGCATTCCTGCAAATGTATTAAGATATTTTAACTGTTTTACATTTGAAGTTATTTCTAGAAATCAATTGGGAAAAAGAATAATTTTATATAATTCACGAGGCCAAGGTTTTTTTTTTTTAAAAACTAATGGTTTATCATTGAAATTGGCACCATTCTTTAAATCTATGCTCAAGGACATTTCATTAATTCTTTCCATTAAGGAAAAGTGCAACTTCAAATTATTCAAGCTTCGTTTTGTTTCTTATTGTCAATATTTGATCAATTTCCAACTAAAAGTAAAATGCATACATCTGGCAGAGTGTACAGAGAAAACTACTAAGCATTCAAGGATTGCACCATAAATACTCTGGTTCCAGATTACATAGCAAACACGGAATCATGTGACAAATATTTGCTCTCATTTAAAAAAAGATTATGATCATAACTAGCATGCCACATCTATATGAGAGATACGGATGGCATCCAACTCTTTAATGCAGACATTTATCCTAGTACTTGCTCACATGCTTTATTTTTTAATGGCCATACGGTTATGCCATACTTATGTTTTTAGGTTTAAGGAGAAGAAAACAACAAACAACAGGAAAAATGCTAATCTCAGCCACTCTGCATTTCAGAGTTATGAGAAGATCAGCACTAAAAGCATTGAAATCCTTAGTCAATGGTGCCAGATTTAGTGATGGAGATCTTTATTTCCTCATTAAGCCTCAAAAGGAATTTATAAAAACTTGCTAATCTATCAGAACAGTGATCTGTGACTGACTTTAAAGATGAAAGGTCACAAGCCAGAGGATGTGGGTGGCCTTCAGAAACTCAGAATGGCCCCAACCAACAAAGAAATGGGGACTTCCTTCATATACCATGATGTATTACTTTGGGCAAATCTGCTGAAAAAAATCTTTAAACATTTTTTTTTTTTTAAATCATGACAAAGTGGGGTTTTATTTCAAGAATGTAAGAACCATTTAATAATATAAAATGTATTTATATAAAAAGATAAAAATCATATGATCATCACCATGGATGACAAAAACAAAATTTTTAAATAACAACCAGTATTGATACAATCAATCAATAAAGGAACTTGTATATTTCCTTAACATGATAAATATATTTCTATTGTAATTTTGAAGTCAGCTTCATGCTTAACAGTGATGCACTAGAGTAACTTCAACTAAGTTTGTGAACAAGAAGGAGGTTTACTCTTCCTATTATTATTATTTTAATTTTTTTACATTTTTATTGTGATTTGAGTGAAAGTTTTCAGGACAGATCATCAGTTTTACATTTAAAAAATCATATACTTTGTTTCATTACAGTGATTATATTCCCTTCCATGTAACATCAGTTAACAGTATTTCTCTCTATTGATTTTAGCTGTTTAAAAAAAAAAAAAAAATCACTCAGGCATATAATAATTTAAACAACCAAAGGACACATTCTGCAAGCCTGCCTCCTGGCCACCAGCTTCAATCCCTCTCTTTCCATGAATCTAGAATCTTCAGCCGCTCCCTCTCTCCAAGTCCCCATCTCTGCCTCCATCTCTGGTATCACATCTTCTCTGGATAGAGTTCCACATTCCGCTATGCTCTTCCCCCTTGATGATCATAGGGTCCTTTGTTTCTGGACTATAAGATTAGCTACTCCCCCATTTTTGTTACAAAACATCTACCTTTACCATTATGACAGTTTCAATTAGTCATGATAACAATTACTCACAGTTTAATCATAAGAATCTTATTCCCATCTCTTTTCACCAGACCCATTTAGACATGATGAAAACTATTTAGCAGAGATTCTAACTGCCCCCACACACTCTGAAACCAAACTCCCTCTTGAAAACTTATAAGCCAGTCACTTCATGCCTGAAAAAGATCTTTTTAACTTGTTAAAAAGTAAAGATGTCACTTTGAGGACTAAAGTGCACTTGACCCAAGCCAATGATATTTAAAGTGGTCTCACATATATATGTGAAAACTGGACAATAAATTAGGAAGTCTGAAGAAGAACTGAATAACTTGAATTATGCTGTTAAAGAAGAATTCTGACTATACCACGGACTGCCAGAAAAAAAAAAAAATCTGTCTTGGAGGAAGTACAACCTGAATGCTCCTTAGAAGTGAGGATTCCAAGACTTCCTCTCATGTAGTTTAGATTTGTTATCACAAGGGACAAGTCCCTGGAGAAGGACCTCATGACTGGAAAAGTATAAGGTCAGTGAAAAAGAGAAAGCCCCTCAAAGATTTGGTTTGACAGGGTAGCTGCAACAATGGGCTCAAACATAACAATTATGAAGATGGTATAAGACTGAATAGTGTTTCTCTCTGCTGTACTCTGTTGTACGTAGCAGTGCTTCACTCTGTTGTACATAGAGTCAGAACTGACTTGGTGGCACCTAGCGTAGTGGTTATGAATCGGGCTGCGAACCAAAAGGTCAGCAGTACAAAACTACCAGCTGCTCTGTGGGAGAAAGATGAGGCTTTCTGCTCCCGTAAAGATTTACAACCTTGTTGTAACCCTGTTCACGGTCACTATGGGTCGGAACCGACTCGACGGCACTTAACAACAACAACAACAACAACAACAACAACAACAACAACAGCTTACACTGCATGGAACTCAATCCTGCCCTTGAATGAGCCTGAAAGCAATCTCCTCAGAACCTCCAGACAAAAGCCTAGGCTGGCCAATAACTTGATAGTGGCCTTGTGAGATGTGGCGCAGAGAAACCAGCAGAATCCAGACTTCTCACCCACAGAACTGGAGATAATACGTTTCTGTTAAGCCTTTAAGTGTGTAGTAATCTGTTGTAGCAGAATTGAAAACAAATATATCCCCATTTAAAGATGACTAGACAGAAACAGAGATAAATTATCTTGCTCATGTTCATATAGTTGTCAAAAGCTGAGCTGCAATTCAATCTGGGCAGTGTGACCTCAAAGTACACCATCTCATCTGTGCAGTCTAACAAAGTTAGTTATTATCACAGAGTACTTCACAGTGTCTCAGTTGTATTTAGGGAAAGTTTCTTGAGTCAATAAATAAATAAATAAAACCAGTGAATGTTGAGGATCTTAATTCAGTTATGACTGGTTATAGCTTCTCAATCTTGGTGAAAGAGGGAAACCACATTTTCATGAGTGCCTACAAGAATGCCTGGGTATGAAACATTTTAAAAATACATGGTAATAAAGAAAATATGAATTTTATTGCTTTATAAACATGTATTTACAGAAGAATGAGAAAATAACTATAAAAAAACAGCTGTAAGAAAGACAAATCTGTCCTGGAAGAAGTACAGTCAGAAGGCTTCTTAGAGGTGAGGATGGTGAGGCTTTGTCTCTTGTACTTTTGATATGTTATCAGAAGGGACTATTCCCTGGAGAAAGACATCATGCTTGGCAAAGTGAAAGGTCATCAAAAAAGAAGACCTTCAAAGGGATGAACTGACAGAGTGGCAGCACCAACAGGCTCACACAGAACAATTCTGAGGCTGGTATAGCATCAGGTAGTGTTTTGCTCTATTGTGCACGGGGTCATTATGAGTAGTCATTGACTCAATGGCACCTAACAGCAACAACCCAAACATCAGTGGTGAGACCCACACACTCTCTGTATCTTAGCTACATATCAACTAAACCAAAGTACTTTGAACTTCTTGAAAAAACAAACAGCTGTCCTGGTTCATCTGTATTTCAGTTCCCAGGAGTCTTTGCAGTCACTTCTTCAGTGAAGAGAAGCTTATGGAGGTAACACTAATTAACTGCATTAACTCCACGGCACATAACAATAACAACAACATAGTTATGACTGAAAACACTTACTGACGAAGATCAAAGACCACAGCCTTTGGTATGGATTGCATTTCAATGTCAAGAAAACAAAAATCCTCACCACTGGAACAATAAACAACATTCTTATCAACTGAGAGTAGATTGAAGTTGTCAGGGATTTCATAATTCTTGGATCAGCTATCAACTCTCATGGAAGCAGCAGTGAAGAGATCAAACGATGTATTGCATTAGGTAAATCTGCTGCACAAGAGCTTTTTATAGTGTTGAAGAGCAGAGATGTCAGCTTGAGGACTAAGGTACGCCTGACCCAAGCCATGGTATTTTCAATAACCTCATATGGATGGGAAAGCTGGACAGTGAACAAGGAAGACCGTATATGAATTGATGCTTTTGAGTTTTGGTGTTGGAGGAGAATATTGAAAGTGCCATGGGCTGCCAAAAGAACCAACAGATCCGTTTTGGAAAAAGTGCAGCCAGAATGCTCCTTGGAGGTCAGGATGGCCAAACTTCATCTCTCATACTTTGGACACACTGTCAGGAGGGACCAGTTGCTGGAGAATGATATCATGTTTGGTAGGGTGGAGAGTCAGAGAAAAAGAGGAAGACGCCCAGTGAGATGGATTGGCAAAATGGCAGCATCAATGGGCTCAAGTGTGGCAACAATTGTGAGGTTAGCCCAGGACACCGAGCAGTGTTTCCTTCTGTTGTGCATAGGGTTGCTATGAGTCAGTACCGACTCAATGGCACCTAACAACAAGAACAATATGGCTAATGGAATTGGTGTATTTTTATGTAAAAGGAGAAGTGATGTTTTTATAGCTCTTCACAATCCTTGGCCAAGACAAAGTTCTCAAAGGCCTTACACAGCTTTGTCAAAGGGCAGCATGATAGAGTAACTATGAAAATTAATAAATGACAGTCTAGTCTTAGACATTATTATTAATAAAATAGCAAATTAATCATTCTGATTACATTCCCCATGATGTAGGTGTGTATTTATAGCCAAGTTAACTGCACTAACATTCCTGAACCACATTGTACCTGTATATTAACACAAGGCAAAGACCTGCAGAATTAAGTGATAGTTTACATTTCAGTTCTATAACCAAAATTTCTTTCCTGACAACACCTGAACACTTGTTTAGTGCCGTCGAGTGGTTTCTGACCCACAGTGACCCCATATAGGGTTTCCAAGGAGCAACTAGTGAGCTTGAACCACTGACCTTGCAGTTCAAATGACTTTGCAGTCTGACGCATTAGCCCACAGCGCCACACCAGGACTCCTAAACACTAGGTCAGCCAATTTTTTTTTTTTTTTTCTTTTGTGGGCATTTATTGGACTCTGAATGCCTGCCAGTTGGGGTAGATAAAAATATAAGAAAAACAGACTCTACCTGATTTCAAAAACTGGGAGTTCATATTTACTCTAGATGTTAGACATAAGCATTTAACATCCAACGAACCTGTTTATATGGGAATAAAAGTCCATAGAAGGATGGAGAACACAGTCATAGCATGTACACAGTTGAGCCTCCCACAATAAAAGCCACTAATCTTGAACAATACTGACAATACCGCAGCTAATAAAACTTGGCTTTCCCTGTAAAACTAGCGCAATAGTAAAAGGGCAAAGTACAGAAAGTATATCGCTCCAGCGTCAACTTAAGTTTCACTAACAGTTTCCTTTTCTCTCCTCTGCTCCCCACAAATATTACTAATTAAAAGCTCACCTGTACAAGTGGTTTGATGTCAGATGAAGCTAAAACATCATGGCCAAATTGATTTAGGTATATTTTGTATGTGCCCGCATTTTCCTTTAAAGGCCTCAAATTGCTTTTAGATTCAGTACAAAGGTTGACAATTTCCCTAGGTTCAGTATAGCTGGTGTTCAGAAAACTGCTTTGATTAAAAGTAGAAACCTGTTTATGGTTAGCAATTTAATCTTTTGACATCATAAAACGTGTTTTCAAAATTTATTTTACATGGGTTGGTTTTGTATTAACACAAATTATACAAAGATAATGCACTAGACCACAATGTTGGTTTGAATCACAAGGCCAGCGGTTCAAATTCACCAGCTGCTACTCAGAACCCTACATAGGGTTGCATAAATTGGAACTGACTCCACAGCACTTAACAACAACATAACAACAAACAACACGTGAAAAATAAGTGTTACCATTGGTTGTTGTTGTTGTGAGGTGTTATCAAGTTGATACTGACCCTTAGTCACCTTATGCACAGTAGAACAAAACACTGCCCGATCCTGAGCCAACCTCACTACTGTTGCCATGCTTGAGACCATTGATGCTGCCACTGGGCTAATCCATCTTGCTGGAGGTCTTCCTCTTTTTCTCTGACCCTCCACCTTACCAAACGTGATATCCTTCTCCAGTGACTGGTCTGTCCAGACAATATGTCCAAAGTATGACAGATGAAGTCTGGCCATCCTAGCCTCGAAGGAGCACTCTGGCTGCACTTCTTCCAAAACAGATCTGTTGGATCCTTTGGCAGCCCATGGCACTTTCAATATTCTCCTCCAACACCATAATTCAAAAGCTTCTACAGTCTTCATTATTCATTGTCAAGCTTTCACATGCATATGAGGTTATTGAAAACACCATGGCTTGGGTCAGGCGCACTTCACTCTTCAAGCTGACATCTTTGCTCAACACTTTAAAAAGGTCTTGAGCAGCAGATTTGCCTAATGCAATAATAAATCCTTTGATTTCTTGACTGCTGCTTCCATGAATGTTGGTAGTTGATCCAAGAAGAATGAAGTCCTTGACAACTTCAATCTTTTCTCCATTGATAAGAATGTTAATTTATTTTTCCAGTGGTGAAGATTGTGTTTTCTTTACATTAAGATGCAATCCATAACAAAGGCTGTGCTCTTTGATCTTCATCAGCAAGTATTTTAAGTCATCTTCACTTTCAGCAAGCAAGGTTGTATCATCTACAAATCCCGGTTGTTAATGAGTCTTCCTCCAATCCTGTTGCCACGTTTTTCTTCATAGAACCCAGCTTCTCGCATTATTTGCTCAGCATACAAATTGAATAAGTATGGTGAAAGAATACAACCGTGTCGCACACCTTTCTTAATTTTAAAACATTCAGTGTTCCCATGTTCTGTTCGAACAACTGTCTCTTGGTCTATGTACATGAGCACAATTAAGTATTCTGGAAAACTCATACTTCGCAATGTTGTCCATAGCTTGTCATGATCTACACAATCAAAAGCCTTTGCATAGTCAATAAAGCACAGGTAAACATCTTTCTGATATTCTCTGCTTTCAGCCAAGATCCATCAGACATCAGCAATGATATCCCTCATTCCACGGCCTCTTCTGAATCCGGCTTAAACCTCTGGAAGTTCTCTGTCAATGTATGCTTGCAGCCGTTTCTGTATTACCTTTAGTAAAACTTTACTCACATGGGATATCAAAGAGATTGTCCGATGATTTCCGCATTCCACTGCGTCACCTCTCTTTGGAATGGGCACAAATATGGATCTCTTGCAATCAGTCGACCAGATAGCTGTCTTCCAAATTTCTTGGCAGAGATGAGTGTGTGCCTCCTGTGCCGCCTCACTTTCTTGAAAGATTTCAATTTTATTCCATCAATTCCTGGTGCCTTGGTTTTTGCCAATTCCTTCAATGCACTTTGGACTTCTTCCTTCAGTACCATTGGCTCTTGAATTACCTCTGGAAACGAATGAACAACAACCATTTCTTTATGGTACTGTGATTCTGTGTATTCCTTCCATCTTCTTTTGATGCTTTCTGCATCATTCAATAATTTTTCCCAGATAATTATTCAGTAACGAAAGTCGAGGCTTGAATTTTTTCTTCAGTTCCCTCAGCTTAAGAAATACTGAGTGTGTACTTCCTTTTTGGTTTTCTGACTCCAGATCTTTGCACATTTTGTTGTAATATTCATCTTTATCTTCTTGAACTGATCTTCGAAATTTTCTATTCAGCTCTTGTACCTCCTCATTTCTTCCATTTGCTTTAGCATCTCTATGCTGGAGAGCAAGTTTCCTTGTCTCTTCTGACATCTATTTTGATCTTTTCCTTCTTTCTTGTCTTCTTAATGATTTCTTGCTCTCTTCACGTATGATGTTCTTGATGTCATCCCACAACTCTTGATGTCTTTGGTATTTAGCAATTAATGTATCAAATCTGTTCTTCAGATGATCTCTAAATTCAGGTGGAATATAGTCAAGGTCATATTTTGCCTCTTATGGACTTGTTTTCATTTTCTTCAGTGTCAGCTTGAATTTACATATGAGCAATTGATCTGTTCCACAATCTACCCTTGGCCTGCTCTTTCCGCAGATGTAGTCAATTTGATTTCTATGTATTCCATCTGGCGAGGTCCATATATATAATTGTCTCATGCTAAAGAGGTATTTGAAATGAAAAAATCATTGATTTTGCAGAATTCCATCATGCAATCTCCAGCATCATTTCTATCTCCAAGGCCATATTTTCCAACTACTGATGCTTACTCTTTGCTCCTAAACTTTGCATTCCAATCACCCATAATGATCAATACATACTGATTGAATGTTTGATCAGTTTCAGAATGAAGAAGTTGTTAGAATTCTTCTATTTCATCCTCACTGGCTTTAGTGGATGGTGCATAAATTTGAATAATAGTGGTATTAACTGGTCTTCCCTGTAGGCCCATGGATATTATCCTATCACAGAGAGCGTTGTACTTCATGACTGATCTGGATATGTTCTTTTTGACGATGAATGCACACCATTCCTCTTTAATTTGTCTTTCCCGGCATAATGAGCCATGTGGTTGTCAGATTCAAAATGGCTGATATCAGTTCATTTCCTCTCACTAATGCCTAAGATACAGATGCTTATGTGTTCCATTTCACTTTTACAATTTCAAACTTTCCTATATTCACACTATGTACATTCCATGTTCCAATTATTAGTGGATGTTTACAGCTGTTTCTCTTCATTTTGAGTTGTTCCCCATCAGCAAATGAAGGTACTGAGGGCTTTAGTCCCACAGGTTTTACTCCATTTGTGTCATCACGGTCAACTCTACTTTGAGGAGGCAGCTCTTCCTCAGTCACATTTTGAGTGCCTACCTACCCGAGGGCCTCATTTTCCAGCACTGTATCTGACAGTGTTTCTCTGCTATTCATAACTTTTTCAGTGACTAAATATTCGGAAGTAGTTCATTACTCCGTCTTCCTAGTCTGTCTTCATCTGGAAGCTCATCTGAAGCCTGTCCACCATGGATGACCTTGCTGGTATTTAAAATACTGGTAGCATAGCTTCCAGAATCACAGAAACTTATAAGCTACCACAGTATGACAAACTGATAGACATGTGATGGGTTACCATTGGTGGTGTTGGTTATGTGTTGTGTAGTTGATTCTTACTCATAATGACCCTGTACAGGGTTTCCGAGGCTGTAAATCTTTACGGGAGCAGAAAGCCTCATCTTTCTCCTG
>NW_006408627.1:9824593-9825608 GCF_000296735.1 Chrysochloris asiatica
GAGACCCTGTCCCGGGAGGCAGTTACAATAGGGATAGAGGCAGAGATGATGATGTGGACAGAAGGAGTGGGTGGGGACTCTGGACTCAGGGAGGGAGAGGGGCTGTGTGCTAGAGGCAGTGGGACAGAAGTGTGGCGTGTACCCTTTGGTTGTTTGATGATGCATGCAGGGGATTGTGATCATTGCAATGAAACAAAATACAATAGGATGAATGTAAAGATAATGTTAACCCAAGTAAAATAACACATAATTCACAATAAAAACTTAAAAAGAAAAAAGTAGTGCTACTAGGGTTCCAGTTCATGCACAGGCTTATTAGAAACAAAATGTGGTTACAACTGTCTCTATAATTAGTTACACCTGTCTCTATAATTAGTGGTTGGCTGCAGACAGGTTCTGGTAGAGTAGTGGTTACGAATGGGGCTGCAAACTGCAAGGTCAGCAGTTTGAAACTACCAGCTGTTCCGCCACTGGAGAAAGAGGAGGCTTTCTGCTCCCATAAAGATTTATAGCCTTGGAAACCCTGTTACAGGGTCGCTATGAGTCGGAACTGACTCCACGGCACATAACCACCATAACCAGTTGATTCTGACTAACAGTAATCCTATGCCTAACAGAACAAAACTCTGCCCGGTCTTTGCCATCCTCACAACTATTATGTCTGAGCCCACTGTTGTACCACTGTGTCAATCTATCTTATTGAGGGTCCTCTTCTTTTTCATTGACCCTCCATGGATTGGCTATTCTCCAGGAACTGGTTCTTCCTTACAATATGCCCAAAGTACTAAACACGAAGTTCTAAGCAGCATTCTGGCTGTACTTCTTTCAAGGCAGATTGGTTTGTTCTTCTGGCAATCAAGGGTACTTTCAATATTCTTCACCAGTACCATAATTTAAATGCATCAATTCTTTTACAGACTTCCTTACTCATTATCCAACTGTCACATGGATACTGTTGTTGTTGTTGCTGTTGTTAGGTGCCATTGAGTCGGTACCAACCCATAGCGACCTTATG
>NW_006408627.1:9826253-9830679 GCF_000296735.1 Chrysochloris asiatica
GTACAGGTTCCTCATGAACACAAGTAAGTGTTCTGGAATGCCAATTCTTCTCAATGCTATCCATATTTTATTATGATCCATAAAGTTGAGTACCTTTGCATAATCAATAAAGCTCAAGTAAGCATCTTTCTCGTACTTTCTGCTTTCAGTAAAGATCCATCTGACATTTGAATTTCTATCAGTAATACACCTGTCTTACTATTCTTTTTGTGTGTCTCTATATGTGAATTATGTGATAGTTTACATTCGAGAACATGATCTTTACATTCATCCTATCGTATTTCATTTCATTGTAATGATTACAATCCCCTGAAAGCATCATCAAACAATCAAAGGGTACACCCTACACGCCTGCCCTTCCCCCTCACCAGCCGTCTGCACACAAACCCTCTCCCTTCCTGAGTCTAGAGTCCCCAGCCACTCCATTTCTCCATATCATCATCTCTGCCTCCATCTTTGGCATCACTGCTTCTATGGATAGGGTCCTGCACTTCGCTTCTCTGCTTTGATGGGTCAGGGACCTCTACTCCTGGACTGAAAAATCAACCACACCCCTCCTTTTGTTACGAAACACCTACTGTTACCTTTCCAACACTCACAGTCAGTCCTGATAGCAATCATTCCCTATTGAACCACAAGAGTCTTATCCCCATCACCTTTCATCAGTCCAGACAGGTTGGAAACCACTCAGTGGAGACTCTACCTTTCTCTGTACCCTCTGGAAGTAGCGTCTCTATTGAAAGCTTGTAAGCTAGTCACTTCTTGCCTTTGTAGCACCCCCATTTTGGGTAGCCAATGTCTAAATTGCCCATCCTTGTCGACCCTGTGTACCAAGGGGGTGGGAATGATCTCACTGTAAAGACTTGTTCCCTCCTTTGCCCTAGTGTATCCACAAGCAAAGGTTAAGTTCATCTAATTGTAGTGGATTAATCTTTTTTTCCTCTTCTTTCTTCCTCTAGTCAAGTTCTGATCATCCAGTCATTGACACCAGGTCAAATGGGTACTATCTGCAAGTGTGGGTGTTCTTGTGCATCTTTCCTCACTTCATATTAGCTGGATGCTTCACACTCTGCTCTAGTCCTCTGGAGCCATGTTCCTGTCACTGGGCCCAGAGTCTCCAGGTCTCATCATACTGCTAGCCAACCAGGTCTCAATCCAGGGTAACAGGAGTCTATTGAATGTGGTCGGACTTAGGTCACAACTTCATTGCTGTTTTTCCCCCACTTCCCCACATCAGTGACCAATGTGGTCAGCAGCAAGACCACATGCCTGTTTGCGTATTCCCCTTGAGTTTCAGTCTTGGAAGGGGGTTTGCCTTGAGGGGACCTGACCATTTGCCTTGATGGGTCTCAGGCAAACAACTTGCTTGTTCTTGTAGTAGTCAATCAGAGTGCCGTTATTGTTTTTGATTTTTCCTGCTGGTTTTTCTTTCAAGAAGTATCTTCTATTCTTGTAGCTGCTCCAGGCTGGTCTACTTATTCTACTTTTTGTGCCACAGAAAAAGGCAACTTGGAAGTCAGAGCTAATATCTAATTTTTCACAATCTTCAAGTGGACTTCTTCCCAAATCACTGAAGCTTTGCAACAAGTTTGTGGGAATGCTGCCCAGATTAAAATCCAGTTTTAAAATGGATCAGCCATTTAAAGAAAGGTCAGGAAAACCTAGAAGAAATGCCACAAGAAGGAAGATTATTGACCTTGACAAGTATAGAAACTGTGGCTGAAGTGAAGAAGCTGGTGCAAGACCATAGAATCACCACGATGTCACATCAATGTGGCTAATCTCTTTCAAGATTAAGGAAGAGAACATTGTGGCCTCAGCAAACTTGTAGCTCAAAAAGAGCTAAAAGCATGCTTGAAGATCAGTTGGCTTGGAGAGTCCATCTTTCCATTACTCTTTTAAGCAAGATCGAAGTTAATAAAGATGATTTTACTGAACAAATTGTAACTGGTGATGAGTCTCGGATTTACCAAAATGATTCAGAGAGCACAGTTTAATCAAAACAGTCATTTTGGAGTGGATGTGCTAAACCTGCTAAATCAAGACAGAAAGGCTAAATCAAAATGTCATTTTGGAATTTCACAGTGTAATTTTGATAGAATTCCTCAAAGGACAGATGATGATCCCAAGGGCTTATTAAGGAGATGTTTTTAAGAAAACAGAAAACTGCATTTGTGAACTAAAGACCAGGAAGTCTGTGCTGAGGAAATTTTTTCCCTCATTCTTCAAGGATAGTTTCTACAAAAATTTCATTGGGAAACCTTACCAAATCGTCTTACAACCCTATCTTGTGACTTCACATTTTCCCCTCCCTCTTCCAAACTCAAAGAACAGTTAAAAGGAGCACAATTTGAGTACCTCAAGGATGCCAAACTTCAATTTGGACATGGTATATATTGAAGAATGCAAAATTCTTTTGGGAAGGTTAGAGATGGAAACACCAGCTTCAAGAGTATATAGATCTATACTTTTAACTGATGGTATATGGAGGGGATTATAATCAATGTAATGAAACAAGTTATATGAATTGTTGAATGTGAAACTGATGATGTGCCCTGTAAACTTTCATTCACTCAATCCACAATAAAAACCTTAAATTAAAAAAAAAAAAAAGAGTATATAGATCTTTGTTGCTTTAAGTGTGGTTGAGTCAGTTCCGACTCATAGCAACCCTGTATAGTGTTTCCAAGGAGCACATAGTGAGATTGAACCACTGACCTTGTGGTTCAAACTGACCTTGAGGTTCATTGCTTATTCTATAGTGCCAGACCAGTACTCCTAGATGTAGACCTAGATTGTGGATATGTTAAGAAACAGTAGCTTCTCATTTTGATAATTTTATTTAATAAAGGTTTTTATGGTTTTGTAGGAATACTATTTGACCTACCTTCATGGGCTTCATTTTGCAAGTCATTTGCTGACTCTTTTCTTTCAGCTCACTCACTCAAAACAAGCTGTCCCTCACATAAAATTATTTGTTAGAACATATGGATTGTTTTCACCCAATTCATAACGCTTCACTCAAAATTTCCAACAAACATTTTCTGAGCTTTTGAGTTGCTGGGTTTCCTTTCCCTTTTTGTCTTACAGCTCATATTGCCTCTGTAATTAAAATGGATAGGAAAAAGAAAATGAAAAAAAGAAAGTAACATGTGTTGGTGAGGATGTAGAGAAATTAAAACTTTCATTTATTTCTAGTGAGAATGTAAAACAATGCTGCTGCTTCAGGAAACAGTTCCTCAAAATGTTAATACAGAGTTATCAAATTATCTAGCAATTCCACTCTATATATTCCCCCAAATGAAAGCATATGTCTACAATAAAAGTTGTACATAAATGTTCATAACAGCATTCTTCATAATGGCCAAAAAGTAGAAAATATCCAAATGTCTATCCACAATTGAACGAAGAAAGAAAATGTGGTATATACATAAAATAGAATATTATTCAGTCATAAAAAGAAATGAAGTATTTATTGATACGAGACACAACAAGAATGAACTGTCAAATTTTATGCTGAATGAAAACAGCCAATCACAAACATGATTCCAGTCATAGAAACAGTCCAGAAGAAGTTAATGCCTAAAGACAGAAAATAGATTCAAGTATGCCTAGGGTTGGGAGAAAGGAAGAATGGGAAATGACTCCTAATGAACATGGGGTGTGTTTCTGGGGTGATGATTATAAGTAGATGGTATTGGTGATTGCACAGCTCTGTGACTATACTAAAAACCATTAATTAATTAATTAATTAATTAATTAATTAATTTTTTTACTGTGAATTCAGTAAAGGTTTACAGAGCAAATCATCATTTGTACATTCAACAAATCACACACTTCATTTCATCTCAATGATTGCTTTCCCCTCAATTTAACACCTATCATTCCACTATCACCTCTTAGTTCCTGTTTCCATTCCTCCTTTCCCAACACATCTGAACTTGTCCTTGGGTAAAAGTTACTCTTTTGATCTTGAATGGTTAACCATTCTATGATGTGTGTACCTCACTTGTGTTGTTTCTTCCATCACCAACTCCAACCCCCACCCAACCATATATCTATCTATCGCTGGACTAAAAATTGAGCCATGAGGGTAAGTTCAGTTTCAGACTTGAATGGTGGCCAAGGGGCACCTCAAGGTTTCATCAGTTTCTATCTGATCAATAGTTAATCTTACATTTTAGGAACAGAGGACAATAGGGTCATCAAAGGAGAAGAGCATGAGAAGAATGTGGGACCCTATCCAGAGAAGCAGTGACATCAGAGATGGAAGCAGAGATGAGGACATGGAGAGATAGAGAAGCTGAGGACTCTAGACTCATGGAAACAAAAAGACTGTGTGTTGGCAGCCAGGAGGCAGACTTGCAGAATGTGTCCTTTGGTTGTTTAAATGATTATATATTCCTAAGTGTTTTTGTGTACAAAA
>NW_006408627.1:9830844-9837252 GCF_000296735.1 Chrysochloris asiatica
AATGATGCCACCTGGCCAATCCATCTCATTAGGGGATTGTAATTAGTACAATGAAACAAAATATGATAGGATGAGTACAAAACCCATGTTCTCCCTGTAAACTATCACTCAATTCACAATAAAAGCTTTTTAAAAACAGGCGGAGGAGTCGAGTTTTACGGTATGTAAATTATATCTAAATAAAGCTATTAGGAAAAAAATTCTATTGGCTTTAAAATCAAATATAAAAAAAAACAAAGCCAGATGAGATCTTTCAGTTGAAGATGACTGTAATAGTTAAAGGTTTGTGGTCCACTTGACTGGGGCAGGACTCTCAATGGTTTGGAAATTAAGATGTAGTGATTCCCCATGAAGAGATCAGCTATGAGATGCCAATCAGTTGAAAGGAAGCTTCTTTAGCAGTGTGGCCTATTTCCAATATATTGGACACTCAAGCAAAGCTTCCTTTGTTTTCTGCTGGATCTGTATTCTGCCTCTGGCTTGTCATCCAACCTCTGGTTCCTTGGACTTGACTCAGTGACTGCTCTAGTGCCTCCTAATCCTGTAAATCAGCCATCATGTCTTCCTGTCATATGACCTACAGTATGTTCATCAGCCCTATAGCTACATGAGTCAGAAGCCTTCAGCCTGACATCTGACCACAGACTAGGACTTGTCTACCTCTACAAATATGTGAACCATTTCCTTTACATGACCCTATCTTCATAATTGCATATATAAGATTTACTGGTTTTGCTTCTCTAGAAAACCCAGACTACGATATTAGCAAATGGATCACATGAATTCATCGACTTTTCTTCCTAACCAGATGCCGTTGATTTAAATCTGACTTACGGAAAACCCATGTGTTGTAGAGTAGAGCTACACTCCATGGAATTATGGCTGTGACCTTTTGGAAGCAGACGCCACATCTTTCTTCCAAGGCACATCTGGGTATGTGTGAACTGCCAGTCTTCCATGAGTAGGTAAACATGTAACCAAACTTTTCCTTCTAAAACCCCACTAAATGACAATAGAGGCACTTTTAAAAGGAATAAGCTCTCAAGGATAAAGGGAATACCTGAAAAGACAACAGGAGATGAGAGATTTCAATAAATGTACACACACACATGGAACCCTGGTAATGTAGTAGAATACAAGCTGGGCTGCTAACCTCAAGGTTAGCAGTTTGAATCAATCAGTCACTCCAAGGGAGAAAGATCAGGATTTCTGCTTCCATAAAGATTTACAGTCTTGAAAAACCCGTTACAGGGTCGCTGTGAGTCAGATAGCACACAACCACCTCCACCAACAGCAACACCACCACACACACACATACAAACAAACTTCTAGACCAGCTGTTTTAAGACAAAGCAACTTTGCTCAGTCATGCCTTCCCTTTTCAAACTCGCAAAACCCCACCCACTACTTAGTTCTAGCTACAGTGTGATGCTGTGGGTTAATGTGCCAGACTGCAAAGCCATTTGAATTGCAAGGTTAGTGGTTCAAGCTCACCAGCTGCTCCTCAGAAACCCTATACAGGGTGGCTATGGGTTGGAATCGACTCAAAAGGCACTTAATAACAACAATACAGTGTCAAAGGCCATTATAGACAAATAAAGATTTATATGCATACTCAGCAAACAAAAGATCATCTACTTATCAAGATCTACAATATTGGCGATCATGGGGTTTATAAATATATGTAAGGTTCTTCCAATCACATGGATCAGGATGGAAAAAGAAGTAGAATAAAGTTGCCCAAATGTATGATACACTATATAGAAACCAGGGCTTCAAATACGTTCTCTGGTTTGACAGGCTTGCTGAGAATTTCCACCCAAGATACACTGAATCAGAATCTACATTTTAATAAGATTATTATGTATGCATAAAAATCACCTGTGTATTTATTAAAATGTAGATGATCTGCTTCAGTATATCTGGGGTAGAAAGACAAATTCTCAGCAGGGGGTCAAACCAAAATGAACAGCTACTAAATCCTGGTGGAAACCTGGATCTCCTGACATCACATTTCCAATGGGTTCCACACATCTAATTGATCGTAATTTGGGACATGCAGATGGTCATCCCTTAATTCTGTCTGGCTTGAGTCATTGCCTAAGCAAAAAAAAAAAAAAAAAAGAATAGTTATAAATCTGTACTTCATACAGAAAACCTAAAAAGTGTATTCTGAAAATGGAAATAGGCTAAAATTTGGACTTTTATATAATGACTCTATTATTTATAAAAACAGAAATTTCTGAGTAAGTTCAGAAGAAAAGAAACTTCTCAGCAAAAAGGAATTAACCTAGGAAAGTAAGCCACATGCTTCCAATGAAGTTTGAAAGGACCAGTTATTTCATAAATAATATTTAGCCGGCACTTCAAAATTTTCAAGGCTAAAACCACACAGTTAAACTCAAACAATAAAATGGCATCATAATTTATACTGTGGATAAAAGACACAGAGTTACTGAGTTTACCATGTAATGAAGAAAAATAGAACTCAAGGTTCTAGTGAAAGACTATTTAATCAGATTTCTGTATAATTAGTCATTGCTCTGAAAAAATGACCCGTTATGTGGGTAAGGCATTAGACGACTGCTAATCAAAAGGCAAGTGGTTCAAACTCACAAAATGTTCCATAAGAGAAAGATGAGGTTGTCTGCTCCCATAAAGATTCAGTCTCAAAAACCCTACTTCGGGTAGTCAGGAGTTGGTATAACTCCATGTCAGTGGGTTTGGTTTTGTATTTCTTAATGTGAGTAATTAGCGTACTTTGCATAAGAAAAAACAGTTCTTGTTTATTATGGATTGAATCTGGCTGCAAGACTTAAGGTCAGCAGTTCGAAACTACCAGCCGCTCCGTGGGAGAAAAATGAGGTTTTCTGCTTCTGTAAAGATTTACAGCCTCGGAAACCCTGTACAGGGTAGCTATCGTGGGTCAGAACTGACTCCACCACACATAACAACAACAACATAACCCCAAAAAGGTTACATCGAGGTCCCAAAGCCTGAATCTATCAATGTGATCCTGTTTGTAAACAGGGTTTCTCTATTATGTTAATGAGGCCTTATTGGATTTGTTGTTAATCACCTTTGAGTCTGTTCTGACTCATAGCAACCCTGTATAGGGTTCCCAAGGAGCACCTGGTGGGTTTGAACTGCCGAACTTGTGGTTCCCATTAACCCTGAGGTCCAGTATTTATCCTACAGCATCACACCAGGATTCCATCAACTCAACTCTGAATCATAGTAACCCTATTCACAAAATAACAAAACTACGAGTTCTGTGCTATTCTCACAATTGTTCTTACATTTCAAACCACTGTTGCTGCCACTGTATCAACTTGGGAATGGTCCTCTTTTTTGTTAACCCTCTGCTTTGCCAAGAATGATGTCCTTTTCCAAGAATTGGTCCCTCCTGATAAAATGCCCAAGGTATAAGAGATGAAGTCTCACATCCCTTCAAAGGAGCATTCTAGCTGTACTTCCTCCAGTTCAGATTTGTTTGCTCTTCTGGCAGTCCGTGGTACTTTTAATATTCTCCAACACAAGAACTCAAATGCATGGACTCATTAATGATCTTCTGTATTTACTGTGCAACTTTCAAATGCATATGAGGTAAGGCAGAGCTGGTCCCATTGTGCTGTGGATCTGCGCCACCTGCAGTCCCAGGTCTGTGCCCCGAGCCGCCCGCCTGCCCGCTATGGAGCCCGATGCCACCGCCCACACCGCCCCTAGCCTGGACACTATCTGAGAGAGCTGGTTCCTTAACATCTGCAGCCTGTGGCCTGGCCACGTGTTCACGTGTTGTCACTGCAATTAGAACAGCTACTGCACCATTAGCACTCGCAGTACTATGACATCCTGGTCTTCTGCAGTAAGACCGTTGGCAACGTGCTGGTATTGGACAGCGTCATCCAGTGCACAGCGAGGGATGAGTTCTCCTACCAAGAAATGATTGCCAACCTGCCCTTCTGCAGCCTCCCCAACCTGCAAAAGGTGCTGCTTATTGGGGGCAAGGACAGGTGTGTCCTGCGTAAAGTGGTGCAGCACCCCTCAATGGAGGCCATGGTCCAGTGCAAAATGATGAGGATGTCATTCATCTCTCTAAGAAGTTACTGCCAAGCATGGCTGTTGGCTACTCCAGCTCAAAGCTGACCCTCCTCCACGTGGGTGACAGTTTTCAGTTCCTGAAACAGAAATAGGATGCTTTTCATGCTATCATCACTGACTCCTCAGACCCCGTAGGCCCCACTGAGAGTCTCTTCAAGGAATCCCATTCCCAGCTCATGAAAACCTCCCTCAAGGAGGATGGAATTCTCTGCTGCCAAGGTGAGTGCCAGTGGCTGCACCTGGACCTCACCAAGGAGATGCGGCAGTTCTGCAAATTGCTCTTACGGGTGGTGGCCTATGCCTACTGCACCATTCCTACCCCAGTGGCCAGATTGGTTTCAAGATCTGAGGCACCAACTTCCAGGCACCTGTGCAGCCACTGACACAGACTCAGGTGGAGCAAAAGCAACTGCGATGCTACAACTCAGACGTGCATTGGAACACCTTTGTGCTGCCTGAGTTTTCCCGCAAGGCCCTGAGTGACCTGAGCTGAGCCCAGAACTAATGCCACCACCATCACCCAGAAACCTTGGACCAGGGAGCCTCCGGTGTGTCCGGGTCTCCCCAGCACTGTATAAGACCCTCTGTAGGCTTTCACTCACCAACAAAGTGTTACTAGCCTCAGAATGACGCTTGACCTGCCCTACTGAGCAGACCATGTCGTGTCTGTCTTTCTCTCTGTGTGGTGTCCAGCATCCAGTCTGTACCAGCTATATACAGCACCTTCTCTGCCTTCTGTCCCCTTGCTCACAAAACTTAGGCATTTGTAACAAATAAACAAAAATGCATGAGGTGACTGAAAATACTATGGCTTGGGTCAGGTACACCTTAGTCCTCAAACTCATCTCTTTGTTTTGTTTGAAAATATGACTAACAGGAGAACACTGTCAGATAAAGTGCCAAAATATGAGCTCCTCAGGTTGGAAGGCACTCCAATTACTACCGGGAAAGAGCTGCCTCTTCAAAGTAGAGTTAACCATAATGGTGTGAATGGAGTAAAGCTTTCAGGGCCTTCATTTTGTCGTGGGGCAACACTCAAAATGAAGAAACACAGCTGCAAATATCAGAATGTTGTTAAGTGCTGTGGAATCGGTTCCGACTCATATCGATTCCATGTAGGGTTTCCAAGGAGCAGCTTGGTGGGTTTAAACTGCCGATTTTGTGGTTCGAAGTCCAGTGCCTATCCAACAGTGCCACACCAGTTGTCATAAATATAATCACTACTGATAGGTATCACATAAACACACACACATACTGGAGAAGGAAGATGCTGTGTGATGACGGAAGCAAAGCAATCTACAAGTCCAGGAACCTATAGATTGCCATCAGTTAGCAGAAGCTGAAGTGAATTGGGACTTCTACCCATCTAAGTGCCCTGGTGTGGCACTGTGGGTTAATGCGGTGGACAGCAAAGTTGCTTTGTACTGAAAGGTTGATGGATCAAGCTCATCAGTTGCTCCTTGGAAATACTATACAGGGTCACTGTAGGTTGGAACCAACTCGACAACAACACCCATCTAAAATATGTCAAAACAAATTTTGTTCTCTAAAGTCACCCACCATATACTGTTCCTTACGGCAGCCTTAGGAAATTAAGGCCCTGGTTGGTGCAAATGGTTAATATGCTCTCAACTGTCGACCAAAAAGTTGGAGATTGAAAAACTCAGACATTGTCTTAATTACCAAAAGGCATTAATGCACGCATAAGCTAAAATTCACAGGCAGTTAACTCTCACATCTTGTTTGCACAGCTGCTATTACAAAATTCTGCTCCATATAAAATCAAGTGTGGAGAGAAAAAAAAAAAGGCAAATGAGAAATTCCACTTAAATACAATGTATTGATCACATGAGTTTATCTAATCTGTCCAAGATTCCACTGAAATACCAATAAAATAATGATTTTAAAGAATAAGTATTCAAGGACAAAAAAAGAACAAAGATGACGGAATAATGAGATTTCAAAGACAATTACAAGTGATGCAAGTGGCTGAAAACAAACAGACTGTTCAAAAGCCTGCAAATGAATAGTTAGCCTTCTTCCATCAGCACATACAGACACTCAGGCAGCAAGGCTGAGGCTTAGATTCTTGTTAATATCAAAAGATTCTTGGGCACCTATAATTGTAAAGGCTACAGTGACTGACAGCTGAAATTATGAGGGTTAGTAAACGTCTGCAAAGAAATAATGGATAGCAGCAGAAGACGTATGCACACCAATGTTTATAGCAGCACTATTTACCATAGCAAAAAGGTGGAGACAGCCAAAGTGCCCATCAACTGAAGAATGGATAAACAAATTGTGGTA
>NW_006408627.1:9839207-9856534 GCF_000296735.1 Chrysochloris asiatica
GCAAACTGTCCCTCATCTGATTATTCAGTAATGCTTGTTAGTAATCTCATACATGAGCCCTGGATATCCACAGACAAATGTAAAAACCTTCCCTAAAACCCGAGACTGTAAATTCCAAAAAGGCAAGTCGCCCCCCAATCCAAAAAAAAAAGAGCTAAAGAGGATAGAGAGAAACACTATTAACTGATGATATATAGAGGGGATAATAATCAATGTAATGAAACAAGCTATATGAATGGTTGAATGTGAAGCTGATGTGCTCTGTAAACTTTCACTTAATCCAAAATAAAAACATTTAATTAAAAAAAAAAAAAAGAAAGAAAGAAAGAAATAATGGGCCCATCAACACAATGCTCATCTCCGTCCTATCCTGTTCCGAGAAACTGAAGGTTTAAAGAGAAAAAAGTATGTCCACATGCTGACATTCAACAGGGTTGTATTCTTTCACCCTCCAAATTCAACCTATATGTTGAGCAAAATATCTGATTAGCTGGATTATATGAAGAAGAGTGTGGCATCAGAATTGGAGAACAACTCGTTAACAGCCCGCGATATACAGATGATACAACTTTGCTTGTGAAGAGAACTTAAAATACACTGATGAAGATCAAAGACTGGAGTATGGATCACATCTCAATGTAAAGAAAACATAAACCCTCACAATCATACCAATAAATAACATCATGACAAATGCAGAAAAAAAGTGAAGTTGTCAAAGATTTCATTTTGCTTGTATTCACAATTAACACTCAAGCAAGCAGCAGTCTATAAATCAAACAACAAAGGAGGCAGCAACATGGTGGACTAAACAGAAAAGCTATAAGGACCCTCTACAACAAAGATATGGAAAAACAAATGGAACAGTTGTAGATAATAGTTCTGGAACCTTGGGCTTTACATGAAGGGATACAGAAGTAAACTTAATGCTTACTAAGCGATAAAGCTGATCAGATAAAGCCAAAAACAGAGACACACTGGTGATGACGTGGTGTAGCCACCTTAAGCGTTTGTGAATGGTTTGAAGACAAGAAACCATATTGGCTTTTCAGAAACTTATCATTGGCTCACAGAGGTAAAGGTATGATTTATTTTTCTTTTCCCCCAACACTCTACCAGGGAACAGAGGCAAGGCTGACCCTACCCACATACACCCTCAGGGAAGCTCCCACTCTCCTGGTGGTCAGAGCTGCACTGAGGTGAGCGCTGAAGTTTCGAGCCCCATTAAAGTCTCAAAGAACTATCTGTATTAACCCTGGAAGAGAAAAAGAAATGCATAAAAAAGATAATCAAAGAGTGATTGAAAGAAAAGTTTCCATAACATCATGAAAGACGAGAAGATTCAAGAAACTGAGGAAATCCCCAACAGGATAGATGCCAAAAGAAAATCATCAAGACATATCGCAATCAACCTCTCCAAAATTAGACAAGGAACAAATCCTGAAAACAACTCAGGAAAAACAAAAAGTTACCTACAAAGGAGAACCAATAAGATTAAGTTCTGATTAGCAAACCAGCATAAGAAACAAAGAAGGCAATTACCCCATGAATAAAGGGTCAACTGAACATGAAAACAGAACCATAATGAATATTTATGCTTCCAATGAAACAGCCTCAAAATATGGTGTATTTAATAATGTTAAAGAAAGAAATATTGTTGTTGTTGTTGTTGTCAGGTACCATCAAGTGGGAACTGACTCATAGCAACCCCATGCACAGCAGAACGAAACAATGTCCGATCCTGGGCCAACCTCACTACCGCTGCCACACTTGAGTCCATCAATGATGCCACCTGGCTGATCCATCTCGTTGGGGGTCTTCCTCTTTTTCTCTGACCCTCCATCTTACCCAGCATGACATCCTTCTTCAGCGACTGTTCCCTACTGACAATATGTCCAAAGTATGAGAGACGAAGCTTAGCCATCCAGGCCTCCCAGGAGCACTCTGGCTGTACTTCTTCCAAAACAGATCTATTGGTTCTTTTGGCAGCTTTTAGTATTCTCCTCCAACACCACAACTCAAAGGCATCAATTCTTCTACGATCTTCCTTATTCACTGTCCAGCTTTCGCATCCATATGAGGTTATTGAAAATACCATGGCTTGGGTCAGGCACACCTTAGTCCTCAAGCTGACATCTCTGCTCTTCAACACTTTAAAAAATTCCTGTGCAGCAGATTTGCCCAATGCAATACGTCGTCTCATCTCTTGATTACTGCTTCCACGAGTGTTGATAGTTGATCCAAGAAGAAAAAAATAGACAACTCTAAAATGATAGTAGGAATTAAAAAAAAAAAACAACAAAAAAAAAACACTTTTGATGAAGGAGAGAACAACTAGAAAAAAACTCAACAAAGCCACAGAGGACCTAAATAACACAATCAGTCAACTTGACCTCAAAGATTTATACAAAACATCCATCCCAACAACAACAAAATACACATTATTTTCTAATACACATGAATAGTCACCACAATACACCATATGTTAACCCACAAAGCAAGCCTCAATAGATTTAAAAATACTGAAATACTACAAAGTATCTTTTCAGAAGGTTTATTATATACTTGGTTATAAAATTAGAAATCAACAAAAGGAAGATCAAGAAAAAAGATTTAAAACTGGAAACTGAATAACAACCTGTCTACAAGTTACTGGGTAATAGAACAAATAAAAAATAAAATAAATTCCTTGAATCAATTGAGAGCAAAACACAGCATACCAAAACCTTTGGGGCATAGCAAAAACAGTGCCTAGAGGGCAAGTGTGTTGCCAAGTGCCACTGATCAGGTTCCAATTTATATCAATCCTAAGGAGCAGCTGGTAGGTTTGAACCACCAGCTTTGTGGTTAGCAGCTCAGTATTTATCCTATAGCGAAGTTTGTTCTTGTTGTTATAGTCAAATGCCATCTAATTGGTTCCAACTCATAGCAAGCCTGTATGGGGTATCTGAGAAGTAGCTGGTGCGTTTGAACTGCTGACTTTGTTGTTCAAATTGACCTTGCAATCCGACTTATTACTCCACAGCACCACACCAGGACATCTGTATCGAACTCAAAGGGTTTAACTTCCATTGATGAGAGGTAAGAAGATTGTAAAAAAAAAACTCGTAACAAACAAAATCACGGTACCACATCACCTCTACAAATGTGTGAGCCATTTCTTTGATAGAAACTTTTCTTTATATTCATATATAAATTCAACTGTTTTTGCTTCTCTAAAGAGCCCAGTCTAAGATACAGAACTTCTCAATTATCCCATTTTTAGTATAGGCAAATCTGCTGCACAAAACCTTTTTATAATGTTGAAGAGCAAAAGACCTTTTTATAATGTTGAAGAGCAAAGATGTCAGCTTGAGGACTAAGATGCGCCTGATCCAAGCTATGGTATTTTCAGTAACCTCATATGCATATGAAAGCTGGACAGTGAATTAAGGAAGACTGTTGAAAAATTGATGCTTTTGAGTTATGGTGTTGAAGGAGAATATTGAAAGTGCCATGGGATGCCAAAAGAACCAATAGATCCATTTTGGAAGAAGTGCAGCCAGAGTGCTCCTTGGAGACCAGGATGGCCAAACTTCGTCTCTCATACTTCAGACATATTGTCAGGACGGACCAATCTCTGGAGAAGGATATCATGTTTGGAGGGTCAGAGAAAAAAAAGGGAGACCCTCAGTGAGATGTATTGGCAAAGTGGTAGCATCAATAGGCTCAAGCGTGGCAATAATTGTGAAGTTGGCCCAGAACGAGGAAGTGTTTTGTTCTGTTGTGCATAGGGTCACTCTGAGCCGGTACCAACTTGATGTCACTTAACAACAACTACCTGGTGTGGTGCTGTAGGATCAGCACTGGACTACAAACCACAAAGTTGGCAGTTAAAACCCACCAGCTGCTCCTTGGAAACCCGATACCAGGTCGCTAGGAATCAGAACTGATTTGATGACAGCTAACAACAACATGTTTTAAAGCATACCACATGCTTTAGTAAACTACATGTTTTTGAACTGGTTTAAAGGAATGTGACTTTAAGTTATATCCTTCTCAGCCTGACATCAAACACTCATATTTTGTGTTAATCCCCGTGTGACGGTTAAGGTTTGGTGTCAACTTGGCTTGGCCAGAATTCTCAGTGATTTAGCAGCTAAGCTGTAGTTACCATCTGTGGTGACATCTAATACGATGCAATCAACTCCATGATATAATCTGATGTGATCAGCCCCGATCTCATCCAATTGTCCAATGTGTTGCACATCCTCACTTCTATGATATTAAAGAAGTCAGATGCAATCTACAGGATTACGTTCTATCTTGAGTCCATTGCTTTTGCGATATTAAAGGAGGCAGAAGTGAGTAGAACTCAGAGGGATCTGCTACCACCAAGACAGAAGAGCCAGGAGTGGAATGCATCATTTAGATGTGGGTTTCCTGCACTGTAAAGCTTCTACAATTCAGGGATGATTGATGCCAAGATGTATGGAGATCTCCAAGGAATGCTGAGCCTACAGATGCTGAAAGGAGACAAGGACCTTTCCTGAGAGCCAGCACGCTGAATTTGGACTTCCAGCTCCCTAAACTGTGAGCCAATACATTTCTGCTTGTTGAAACCAACCACTTGTGGTACTTCTGTTATAGTAACATTAGAAAACTAAGATATTTGGCAACAATAAGGAAAGAAATCACTTTGAAGAGTGAAATATTTTCATACTATATTAGGAGGGCACTTAACAACAACAACAACATATTAGGAGGGAGAACATGATAATGGTTATTCTTTTAGGTATTACAATTTGAAGTTAAATAATTTTCATTTATAGTCACTTTATCCTAGAATCGAAAATAAATTTTTACCTTACAGAATGAACAGAATTATTTTAGGGTTCTATCTTGCTTACAAGAAAAAAGAAAACATGCCAGAGAACTTAACAATTTTAAAGGTCACTGAGCAAATAACATTTTATCTAATATTAGGTGCCTTCAAAAATTCATGGAAAAATGGAATTAAAAGATAATCTGGTTTCTCCATGAACTTTTTGATGCTTTCCAAGTATTTCCCTTTACAAATGTAATACTTTATTCTTCTTTCTACTGAAGTCACTAGACTGGAAAGGATTCCTTTGGCCCAGAAACCTCAGATCTTTTCAATACTATGTTATTGTTTCTATGCCATAATCCTAAAAGTCCCATTTAATAATGTGTTTTATAATCAGATTACCACGGTTTTAGGGTCGAAGATGACGGCATAGACTAAAACAGCAAAACGTGGTTACAGAAAGGTCATAAGTGTAAGAACAATACTTAGTTATTACAGAAAGCTAGTTTTAACTTCTGAAAGGAATTACTCTACTAACCCTGAAACAGCTGAAGGAACCGAGGACGTAATGCTGAGGGGATCACTCTCTCTGGCAGCTCCCGTAGGAAGAGTTTCAACAGGCTGGCTGCTGAGCAGACATCACCGTCTTTCCCAAGATCTACAGGCATGCCGCTCTCATACTTCAGCCGAAGTTGTTCCACCACCTTCACGCTACCATTCACCCGAAAAAGGCCTTCCCGGGTGAGACCTGGAAAAGTGCAATAGGCCAAACAGACATCGATCACAAACAGGTACAACATTTAAAGAACAGCAACAGAAACAAATCCCACTGCTGGATTCTCTACTATAATTATAAAGCAGTAGAAGATTTTCACATTTTATAGAAATATTTCTTAAAGCAATACATTTCCTTATCTACTACAAATTGGGAGTCCTGGTGCAGATAAACACTGGACTCTAACCACAAGGTGGACAGTTCAGACCCACCAGCTGCTCCTTGGAAACCCTATACAGAGTAGCTGTAAGTCAGAATCTACTCAGTGACAATCACAACAACAACGACAAATCATCTAGAGAAGATTGTCATAAAATTTAATCTCTACATAAAAAGCTATGACATGTATAAATTTAGAACAATATATGTACATAATACCATGCAAAGAAATTTCATTAATATAGATATATAGGGAATCCTAGGATAGCACTGTAGAATAAGCCCTGGACGGTTAACTACAAGGCTGGAATCTCAAACCCACCATTTGCTCTTCAGAAGCCCCACACAGGAGTGCTATGAGTCAGAACTGACTCTATGGCACTAAACAGCAAGGGCAGACAGAACTGTACATTTGTTTCCAGCTACCAGCTTAGCACTTCATAACAATTATTTTTTAAATGATAGGTAAATAAGAAACTTCTTAACTAGATGCAATTATTTTCTAACAATTTGATTAATAAGTGATATTTCTTTGTTGTTGTTGTTGTTAAGTGCCGCAAATCAGTTATGACTCAAAGCGACTCCGTATAGGGGTTCCAAGGAGCAGCTGGTGAGCTTGAACTGCCGACCTTGTGTTTCAAACCGACCTTGAATTCCTGAATTAACCCACAGCACCACACCAGGATATTTCCATAGATGTCATGAAATTTAATGAGGAAAACTCTACAAGAATATAAAATGATTCAAAATGACATTCTTTTCTTCAGTCGGTTTCTGAGGGATTCAGTGTAAGCTGAGGTTGACATTTCATGGGGAGGGTGAACCTTAATCTTTGAATAAGTGGCAGGAAAGATAGCATGGCTAAGGCTAATATACTATGAAGCTCATGAAGTTTAAGCTTCAAAGACCCTCATTTGTTTGGGCCCTTTCAAAGGCTCTATCTCTAATTCTGTATTCTTTCTTTAAAAAGGAAGTCCCAAGAGATTAAACTTCCAGAATCAAAAAACCATGAAATACTAAAAAACAAGGAACAAAAACATAAACTGATAGGTAGACACAGGATAGCATTAAAAAATTAAGCACTTTAACATGTGGAGTATTTAGGTCCAAGAACAATGAGGTAATAAAATTAGAAGAAACTGAATAGAATCATGAATGTTAAGTTGCAGACTGGAGGCTTTTAATGGGGGCATTCAGTGGAAGAAAATAAAATGTAATTGGATTTTGTATGCTATAGTGCCAGAAGATGAGCCCCTTAGGTTGAAAGGCACTCAAAATATGACAGGGAAGACCTGCCTCCACAAACTAGAGTTGGCTGTGATGACACAAAAGGAGTAAAGCCTTCAGGACATTCATTTAAGGGAAACTCATAATGAAAACAAACAACTGTAAGCATACATTAACAATCAGAACATGGAATGTATGAGGTATGAATCTAAAAATATTAGAAAATGTCAACAATGAAATGGAATGCATAAACATCAATATCCTAGGCATTTGTGAGCTGAAATGGACTGGTATTGGCCACTTTGAATCTGAAAATCACATAGTTTATTATGACAGGAATGACAAATTGAAGAGGAATGGCATCACATTCATCATCAAAAAGAACTTATTAACATGTCTTGCAGTACAACACTGTGATCAGATAATATCCATACAACGACAAGGAACACCATTTAATACCACTATTATTCAAATTTATGCAATAACCACTAAAGACAGTGAGGATGAAATTGAAGAATCTTATCAACTTCTTCAGTCTAAAATTGATCAAACATGCAATTAAGATGTATTGATAATTACTGGTGATTAGAATGCGAAGTTTGGAAACAAAAAGGAAGGATCAGTTGTTGGAAAATATGGCCTTGATGATAGAAACGATGCTGGAGATCTCATGACAGAATTTTGCAAGACCAATGACTTTTTCATTGCAAATATCTTTTCAAAACAAGATAAAAGATGACTATACACATGGACCTCACCAAATGAAATTCACAGAAACCAAATTGACTACATCTGTGGAAAGAGACGGTAGAAAAGCTCCATTTTATCAGCCAAAACAAGGATAGGGGCAGACTTTTGAAGAGACCATCAATTGCTCATATGCAACTGAGCTGAAGATGAAGAAAATTAAAACAAGTCCACAGGGATAAAATAAGACTATGAACATATCCCACCTGAATTTAGAAATCATCTGAAGAGCAGATTTAATGCATTAGACACTAAAAACTGAAGAAAAGAAGAGTTGTGGGATGACATCAAGACCATCATACAGGAAATAAGCACAAGGTCATTAAGACAAGAAAGAAGGAAAAGACCAAAATAGATATCAGGAAAGACTCTGAAACTTGCTCTGCAGTTTAGAGATGCTAAAGCAACTAGAAGAATTGAGGGAGGTAAAAGTAGAACAAAAATAGTAAAAATGGAATAGAAAAAAATTTTTTTTTGTATTTCTACAGAATAGAAAATTTCAGAGTAGCTAGGGAAGACAAAGTTAACTATTATAAAAAAATCTGCAAAGACCTGAAGTTAGAAAACCAAAAGGGAAGAACATGCTCAGCATTTATTAAGATGAAAGAGATGAAAAAAAAATTGAAGTCTTGACTTGAAATATTGAAGGATTCTATGAGCAAAATTGCTAATCTCAAGGTCAGTAGTTTGAAGCTACCAGAAATTCAACAGGAGAAAGGTGAGGCGTTCTGTTCCTACAAAGATTTACAACCTTGGAAGTTCTATTCCACCACCACCACCATGAACAAAACACTGAATGCTGTAAGGAAAATAAAAATCTGATGGAAGGAATTCCTAGACACTATACAAAAAAGAAATGGTTGATGTTCAACCATTTCAAGAGGTAGCATATGATCAAGAGCCAATGATACTGAAGGAAGAAGTCCAAGCTGCACTGAAAGCAAAGAACAGATTGTGGGAATTGGTGGAATACAAACTAAAATCTTTCAAAAAACTGATGAAGCACTGGAGGTACTCATTTATCTACGCCAAGAAATATGGAAGACAACTACCTGTCCAACTGACTGGAAGAGATCCTTATATTTACCCATTTCAAAGAGAGGTGATCCAATGCAATGCAGAAATCATTGGATAGTATCATTAATATCTCATATAAGCAAAACTTTGTTAAAGATAATCCAAAAACGGCTGCAAATATACATTGACAGAACTGCCAAACATTCAAAATGGATTCAGACAAGGATGTAGAATGCGAGATATCATATCTGATGTCAGATGGATCTTGACGGAAAGCAGAGAACACCAGAAATACGTTTACCTGTGGTTTATTGACTCTACAAAGGCTTTCTTTCTTTCTTTTTTTTTTTTTTTTTTTAAGTTTTTATTGTGAATTGAGTGAAAGTTTACAGGGCAGATCATCAATGTTACATTCAACAAATCATATACTTTGTTTCATAACAATGATTATAATCACCTCCATGTACCATCAGTTAACAGTATTTCTCTCTATTCATTTTAGCTCTTTTTTTTTTTTTTAAGCACTCAGTCTGCAAAGGCTTTCAATTGTGTGGATGATGACAAGCTATGGGCAACATTACAAAGAATGAGTATTCAGAACACTTAATTGTGCTCAGGAATCCATACATAGACCAAGAGGCAGTTCAAACAGAACAAAGGAACTTTGAATTGTTTAAAATTAGCAAAGATGTACAACAGGGTCATGCTCTTTCATGATATTTATTCAAACTGTATGCTGAGCACATAATATGAGAAGCTGGATTAAATAAAGAAAAACATGGCATCAGGATTGGAGGACAACTCATAAAAAATCTGAGCTATACTAAAGATACAGCCTTGCCTGCTGAAAGCAAAGAGGACTTACTGACTGAAGATCAAAGACCACAGCCTTCAGTATGGGTTGTACTTTAATATAAAGAAAATAAAAATCCTCAGCAATGGACCAATAAACAACATCCATATAATTGGAGAAATGATTGAAGCTGTCAAAGACTTCATTTTTCTTAGATCAACCATCAACATTCATGGAAGCAGCAGTCAGGAAATTAAACGATATATTGTATTAGCCAAATCTGTGCTACAAGACCTCTTAAAGTGTTCAAGAGCAAAAATGTCAGTTTGAGGACTAAGATGCACCTTAGTCATATGCATGTGAATTGGACAGTGCATAAAGAAGATCACAGAAGAACTGACACATTTGAGTTATGTTGTTGGAGCAGAATATTAAAAGTACCATGGAGTGCCAAAAGAACAAACCAATCTATGTTAGAAGAAGTATAGCTGGAATCTTTCATACTTCAGACATACTGACAGAAGGGACCAGTCCCTTCAGAAGGACATCATGTTTGATAAAGTGGAGGGGCGGAAGATAGAGGATGACTCCCAACAAGATGGACTGGCACAGTGGCAGCAGCAATGGGCTCAAATGTAGCAATGATTGTGAGAATGGTGCAGGACCAGGCAGTATTTCATTCTGTTGTGCATAGGGTTACTATGAATCGATACCTACTCAATGGCACCTAACAATAACAATCGGATTTCAGGAATATTTAGCTAGCTAAATAGAGAACAGAGGGGATACAGAGCTTGCCTTAGGGAGACTACACTTTACTGTAAGGCAGTCAGGCAGATTATGGTGAAAAAGGAAATAGACTAGAGTATAAAAGTACCACTGACTACTAGACGAACAAACAAATCTCTGTTGGAAGAAGTATAGCCAACATGCTCCTTAGAATCAAGAATGACATGACTTTGTCTCTCATACTTCAGACATACTATCAGGATAGACCAGAACTGGAGAAAGACATGATGCTAGGCAAAGTGGAGGATCAGCAAAAAAGGAAGACGATCTCAAATGAGATGGACTGGCACAGTGGTAGCAGCAATGGACTTTAGCATAGCAACAACTGTGAGGATGGCACAGGACTGGACAGTGTCCATTCTATCATGTGTAAGGCCGCTATGAGTCAGAACCAATTTGATGGTACCTAACAATAACAGCAACATATAACGATTACTTGGTAACTTAGAACAAAAGAGAAGTACAAGAACGTAAGGAATAATTAAAACTAAATATTAATGTTGAAAACAGTGTATAAGATGAATTCAAGAGGGATAGCTCACTTAGGGTAAAAGATGATGATTTCCAGCCCAATGTTCAGGGTTTAAAGAAACAGCACATCCACATAAGCAAGTATGTCAGACAGCTAAGTATGGCTGAAAGTGTCAAATGAACACTTATGTTCATTGAAGGTTGTAATGGTTAGGGTTTTGTGTCAACTTAACTATGCCAGGATTTCCAGAGGGTTAGAAGTTGGGATGTGCTTATTGCCATGGTGATGATTGGCAATGAGCAGGCATAGTTAACTCTATGGCTATGAGCAGTCAATCAAATGAAGGTATACTTCCTTGGGGGTGTGACATGCTCTCAATATAATGGACAGTCAGGCAGGGCTCTTGCTCTCACTCTTACTCCCACTGGGGACCTGGGACTCTGTAATTTCCTTGATAATAAACTTCTCTCTAAATATATAGACATATATGTTTCACTTGTTTTGCTTCTCTAGAAACATCGCCTACAACAAAGGTGAACAGTCTTTCTAAGAAGAATGACCCAGGGAATACCAATTTGGAGACAGCAGAAGGAGCATCAGGTAGGACAGGCTTTGTGGGGGAGGGGCTGAAAACCCATAGAAGCTGCTTTCACGGATTAGCTCCAGAGCTCTGGATCAACCAAAAGGTGCAGGGTGTCAGTTTCCCACACCAGTGGAAAAATCACTGTATAAAGGAAAACATTGTGATTTAGGACTCAATCAGGACACAGGACTCCAGGCTGAGTTCAGAAAGTAGGGTCACAGCCGGACCAACACAGTGAACCTGTGTTAAAATCAGCACAGTGACATTTTCAAAAGGAAGTGTGGGGGGATTCTACATATTTTTTCCTCCTATTCCCTGTCATGCCTTCTCTGCCCAGCACAGACACCTTCAGGCAGGTAGGTGTGCACCTTCAAAAGGGTCCAGTGATGAGCCCACAGTTTTCCTGAGGCACAAAGAGGAAGAGGCCCATTGGTCCCACAAGCAGAATTGTTGGCGGTTGCTTATGATGTCTGACTCTGCGACCCAGCCCTAAACTTAAGTTGTGCAGTATCCTTTACTCCTGCCTACCCAACAAGAAAAAAACATGTCTGGTCAGACAGACAAACCGTATGAACACTCTGTAAAACCCCAACATAAAAAGACACAACTAGTTTGAGAATTACGCTTTGCACCGCAGATACCTAACTGATTTTCAGAGACAAAAAATAGTAGACTATCTTTCTCCCATTAACTTCTCAATATCTATCTGTGCACCTATATGGTGGTGGCTAGCGGAGGGGCCTAGCAAGTGGACACCCCCACTCATTGCTGGAGGTTTTTGTGGTGTACGCACAGCAGCAAAGACAACTGGCCAGTCGGCTACAGATTTTTTTTTTTTTAGAGTGGTGGTTTTTATCTCTGCTTTTATATTGCTTCTGTTTTTGGTCCTTTTGATCTCACTTTTTTTCTGGGACATGGGAGCTTTTTCTCCTTACGTTACTCAGCAATCATGGCCATATAGCCATGCTACAAGCATATCCCATAATATTCCATCATTGAGACAAGAACCAATAACAGATGTTAGGCATCCTGAAGGATGAGAAGATAAACATTTAAGAAGCCAATTGTACACCAGAAAGGGTAGACCCCAAAAGAAAATCACCAAGACACATAATAATCAAGCTCTCCAAAATCAAAGACAAGGATAGAATTCTAAAAGTAGCCATGGAAAAGAAAAGTGTTACTTACAAAGGCAAACAAATCACATTAAGTCTGACTTCTCAGCAGAAACCATGCAGGCAAGGAGGCAATGGGAGGACATATATAAAACCATAAAAGAAAAAAAAAAACTGCCAACAAAGGATCATCTATCCAACAAAACTGTCTATCAAATACAATGGTACAATCAAAACATTCCAGGATAAACAGAAACTAAGAGACTTTGTCAAAGCCAAACCAGCACTTCAAAACATCCTAAAGGGAGTTCTTTGGACTGAAAAACAATAAGAACAGACAATAACCAGAGATAACAGACAGGGCAACACCACCTGAAACTCAGATGACAGAGAGCAGAGTCCAGAACAGAACAAAATTACAACAATGAATTCAAAGGACCTGGGAAGTCAACCAAAGATTAACATAATAACAATGTCAAAGAAGGGAAAAATACAGGAACAGCGATCCAGGTGGTAAGGAAGTCAAGTAGATTTCAGGATACAAAAGACTGTCTTAAATGGAAGGAAAAGTTAGTACACTATAGGATAACCCCAAAGAAAGTTAAAACTTCACAACTTACCATGAAAATGAACATCCAAGCAGAACAAGGAAACATGAAAACTAAGAAGAAACCGACAAGAAATAGAAGAAAAAACACAAACTCAGCACAAGAAGGCATACAGAACAAAGGAAAAAACAGCACTACCAAAAAATTAATATGATGGCAACAATTAATTCATACCTATTGATAATGACAGTGAATGTTAATGCTGCCTGTAATAGACACACCTTACACACAAAGACAAAAACAGAATAGAAGTTAAAGGATGGAAAAAAATATACCAAGCTAACTGCAAGAAAAAACAAGCAGGAGTGGCAATACTAATCTCTGATAAAGTAAACGTTAAGGCAAAAACAGCATAAGAGATAAAGAAAGGCACTATCTCATGATCAAAGGGTCAATTAAGCAAGATGACATAACCATATTAAATATCTGCACTCCCAATGAAAGAGCACCAAAATATATGAAGCAAACCCTACTAGAATTGAAGAAAGAAACAGATAAATATACAATTATAGTGGGAGATTTTAATATGCCAATACAGAGCACTCAATCCAACAACAGCACAATATACAGTCTTCTTCAGTACACATGGAACATTCTCCAAAATTGACCATATGTTAGGTCACAAAGCAAGCCTCCATAAATTTACAAACATCAAAATACTACAAAGCATCTTTTCAGATGACAATGCTATAAAACTAGAAATCAACAATAAGACTAAGGAAATAAAGTTGAATATATAGAAATTGAATAACACCCTGCTGAAAAGCAACTGGGTAAAAGAAGAAATTAAACATGAATTCACAAAGTTCCTAGAAACAATCGAGAGTGAAAACACAACATTCCAAAATCTTTGGGACACGGTGAAAACGATACTGAGAGGACAATTTATTGTGATAAATATGCATATCCCAAAAGAAGAAAGAACCAAAATTAACACATTAGTACAGCATCTCTAACAATTAGAAACAGAACAACAAAGGGAACCTGCAGTCACCCCAAAAAAAGAAATACTAAAGATAAGAGCAGAAATAATTTAGATGGAAACAGAAAAACTATAGAAAGTATCAACAGGACAAGAAGCTGGTTCTTTGAAAGGATTAATAAAACTGACAAAGCATTGGCAAACCTAACAAAAGAAAAGAGGGATACACTTGTCTGTGGATATTCATCAGCTACATGCTCAAATTTATTAAGTAATTCTCAAAGTGAACTCTGAGTGGCTACTAATTTGCTACCCCTGCCAGAGAGTAAGATCCCCTAAGAACTTGATTGAACCTCAGCATAGTGACCCTGCTTGGTCACCTTAGAGCAGGTGGTGGGCCGGCAACGTCTTGCGTATGGGGTCCTCAGCCGATCTCCTCCCTCCCTGCCTTCCTCGGATGGCGGCTATTTATGCTGGACGTGTGGCCAGAGACGGGTAAGGATCACGTGGAACCTCGGCAACTTAAGACAGAGCCATTGCCATGCTGCAATGAGTTTCAATGACTGGTAAGACTGAGGAATTCGCACTGACCGCCTAAGACAGGCAGCGTCCCTTAAACAAACAATAAATAAGGAGGACTCAGATGCAGACAGTACAGACCCGGTCAGGAGGCCAAGCCCCTGTGGGCCCAAGCGTTGTTGACCGTCCAAACCATAGGCTCTGAGGATCAGACTTTAGCTACCTAGTAGACATAGCAAACTGTCCCTCATCTGATTATTCAGTAATGCTTGTTAGTAATCTCATACATGAGCCCTGGATATCCACAGACAAATGTAAAAACCTTCCCTAAAACCCGAGACTGTAAATTCCAAAAAGGCAAGTCCAGCCCCCCATCCAAAAAAAAAAAGCTAAAGAGGATAGAGAGAAACACTGTTAACTGATGATATATGGAGGGGATAATAATCAATGTAATGAAACAAGCTATATGAATGGTTGAATGTGAAGCTGATGATGTGCCCTGTAAACTTTCACTCAATCCAAAATAAAAACATTTAATTAAAAAAAAATAAATAAAAGAGGGAGAAGACACAAATAACTCGCATCAGAAACCATATGGATGACGTCACAATGGAACCAAATGAAATCAAAAGGATAATACAGAATACTAAGAAGAGTTGCATTCCAACAAATCTGAAAATTTAGAACAGATGGATATATTTTTAGAAAAACAGGACCTACCTAAACTTACACAGAGTGAAGTAGAAAACTTGAAAAGACCCATAACAAAATAAGAAATTGATCAGGTCATTAAAAACTCCCAACCAAAAAAAGTCCAGCCCAGATGGCTTCAGTGGTGAGTTCTACCAAACATTCAGGGAAGAGCTGTCACCAATTCTACTGAAATTATTCCAGAATATAGAATAGAACAGAAAACGTCCTAATACTTTTTATGAAGCAAGCATACCCTCATACCAGAACCAGGGAAGGACATCACTAAGAAAGAAAATTATAAACCAATATCCCTCATGAACATAGATACAAAAGTTCTCAACAAAATCCTAGCAACAGAATCCAGCAGCACATCAAAAAAAATAATATATCATGACCAAGTGGGCTTCATAAAAGGGATGCAAGGATGGTTCATCATTAGAAAAACAATCAATGTAATCCACCATATAAATAAGACAAAGCAAAAGAACCACATGATCACATTGATTGATTGAAAAAAAGGCATTTGACAAAATCCAACATCCATTCCTGATAAAAACACTCAACAAAGTAGGAATTGAAGGGAAATTCCTCAACATAACTCTCAATGGAGAAAAACTGAAAGCCTTCTCTCTGTGAACGGGAACTAGACAAGGATGCCCTTTGTCACCACTCTTAGTCAATATTGTTTTGGAAGTCTTAACCAAAGCCATACGGCAGGATGGAGAAATTAAAGGCATCCAAATTGGCAGAAAGGAAATAAAACTCTCTATTTGCAGACAGTATGATCCTATACATATAAAACCCCAAAGACTCAGTAAAAAAGCTACTAGACATCATTGGAAGATTCAGCAAAGTAGACGGGTATAAGATCAGCGTACCAAAATCAATTGGATTCCTCTATAGTAACAATGACAGTGCTGAAAAGGACATTAGGAAAGCAATACCATTTGTAATAACCGCCCAAGGGTTGAAATATGTAGGCATATATGTAACCAGAGAAACAAAGGACCGATACAAAGAAAACTACAAAACACTACAACAAAAGAGACTTACAAAAATGGAAGACCATACCCAGCTCCTGGATAGGAAGACTTAACATTATGAAAATGTCCATACTGCCCAAAGCAATTTACACATATGATGCAATCCCAATCCAGTTTCCAATGACATTCTTCAAAGAGATGGAAAAAATAATTACAAATTTATATGGAAAGGAAAGAGACCTAGGATAAGCAAAGCACTGCTTAAGAAGAAGAACAAAGTTGGAAGACCCTCACTTCCCGATTTCAAAATTTACTACATGGCTACAATGGTCTATATAGCCTGGAACTGGTACAATGAAAGATACATTGAGCATTGGAACAGAATTGAGAATCCAGAAATTAACCCATCAACATAGAGTCAACTGATTTTTTGAGAAAGTGCCTAGGTATATTGCATGGGGTGGAGACAGTCTCTTTAACAGATGGTGCTGGTAGAACTGGAAAGCGCTACGCAAAAGATTGAAACAAGACCTTTACCTCACGCCCCATTCAAAAACCAACTGAACATGGATTAAAGACCTAAATGTGAATCCAAATATTATGAAGGTCATCAATGAAAAAATAGGGAGGAAAGTGATGGCTCTAATACAGGGAATACACATACTACCAAACATTTTGAAAACTACACAAACAAAAGAAGTCAAAATAGATGATTGGGATATACTAAAAATTAAAACTTAGGTTCATTAAAAGAATTCACCAAAAAGGGAACCCACAGAATGGAAAAAAATCTTTTGCAACGACACATCAGACAAGGGACTAATTTCCAAAACATGTAGGAAACAACACCTCTACAAGAAAAAGACAAATATCCCAATTTAAAAATGGGCACAGGACATGAACAGACACTTCACCAAGGGGAGATCTGAGCAGCCAACAAACGTCTGAAGAAATGTGCACCATCAGTAGCCATTGTTGTTGCTGTTGTTAAGTGCCGTGCAGTCGGTTCCGACTCATAGCGACCCTATACAGGGTTTCCGAGGTTGTAAATCTTTACGGGAGCAGAAGGCCTCATCTTTCTCTAGCAGAGCAGCTGGTAGTTTCAAACTGCTGACCTTAAG
>NW_006408627.1:9859924-9868540 GCF_000296735.1 Chrysochloris asiatica
GATGGCTAAGCTTCGTCTCTCCTACTTTGGACATATTGTCCGGAGGAAACAATCGTTGGAGAGGGATGTCATGCTGGGTAGGGTGAAGGGTCAGAGAAGAAGAGGAAGACCCCAAATGAGATGGATCAGCCAGGTGGCATCATTGATGGACTCAAGTGTGACAGCGGTGGTGAGGTTAGCCCAGGATCGGACATTGTTTCGTTCTGCTGTGCATGGGGTCGCTATGGGTCGGTTCCGACTCGATGGCACCTGACAACAACAACAACAATACCTAAGATATCGATGTTGATGCGTTCCATTTCATTTTTGACAACTTCAAATTTTCCCATATTCATACTTCGTACATTCAAAAGAGTAGAGGGCAATAAATGCTAGAGAGGATGTGGAGAGACTGGGATCCTCCTGCATTGTTGGTGGGGTTGCAAAATGGTTCAACCACTCTGGAAAGCAATATGGTGCTTCCTCAGAAGGTAGAAATAGAAATACCATATGATCCAGCAATTCCTCTACGTGGAATTTACCCGCAAGAAATATGAGACATAACACGAGTGGAGTATGCACGCCAATGTTCATAGCAGTACTATTTACAATAGCAAAAGGATGGAGACAGCCTAAGTGCCCATCAACTGAAGAATGAATAAATAAACTGAGGTACATATACCCAATGGAATACTATGCTACCCTGAAGAACAACAAGGAAGCTGCAAGTCACTGCATAACATGGATGAACCTTGAGGACACTATGTTGAGTGAAATTAGTCAGTCACATAAGGAGAAATACTGTAAAGGACCATTACTGTAAAACATTAAGAAAAAGAGCCCACCCTAAAAGGGGGGGGGGAAATTATATATTTATTTGCTGATCACCGGGATGTATGGGATGAGGTGAGGGGCAGGAGGGAGGGGAAGATAGAGCACAGGGTAGGGAACAGACACAGGGTAGCTTGGGTGCTGGGGGCCAGGGGGTGCAATACTCAAGAAGGGGGAGAAGAATGGAAGAACAAGGAGGATGGGAGAACAGTTGGACAGGTTTGCATGGGCTAAGTGGGTCAGAGGTAAATGAAGATGTATGCATAACCTGGGAGCCACAGCTCTACGGGATACAGGGATTGAGGCATGGTTTGAATAGGTAAAAGAGGGAAATAATATTAAGATGCTTAGCTGTCTTTTGAATCTTGGTTTCCCTTGCCTACCATTGTAAAATAGACACTTGAGGGGGAGAGAAAGGAATAGTCAGAAACATGACAATAGAAAGTTTATAAGTCAGTGGTCAGTCTATAACTGATTGGAATATCTTAAAGGGGGCTAGAAGTTGCCCAGTGAAAGAGGCTTCCTGTGGAGCATTTGCATTGCATAAGACCATAGGTGAAATCCTGAACCCCATCCAGAATCGTCTGAGGTGGGGAATTTCCACTTGAAAGGACAAGTACACCAGCTTGAAGCAGCTAGAAGAACAGAAGATACTGCTTGAAAGAAAGACCAGCAGGAAAAATCAAAAACAATAACAGCAGTCTGATTGACCACTACAAGAACAAGCAAGCTGTTTGCCCCAGAGCTATCAAGGCAAGTGGTCGGGTCCCCTCAGAGCAAACCCCCTTCCAAGACTAAGGCTCAAGGGGAATACACGAGCATGCATGTGGTCTGGCTAATGACTACATTGGTCACTGATAAGGTGAAGAGGGGGAAAAACACCATGAATGTGGGAGCTAAGTCCAACCACATTCACTAGATTCCTATGAACCCGGGGGGAGACCTGGGTGGCCAGCAGTATGGCAAGACCCAGGGACTCCTGGGTCCAGAGACAGTGACATGGCCACAGAGGACTAGAGCAGAGAATAAAGTGCCCAGGTAATATGAAGTGAGGGGAGATGCACAAGAACACTCATACTTGCAGATAATACCCACTTGACTTGGCTTCAATCACTGGATGATCAGAACTCAACTAGCAGAAGAAAGAAGAGGAAAAAAAAAAAGTGTAACCCACTACAATTTGATGAAATTTACCTATACTTATGGACATAGTAGCTCAAAAAAGGGAACAAATCTTTACAGCGAGGATCACTCCCATCCCCTCAGTACACAGGGTTGACAGGGATGGGTAACTTAGACACTGGCTACCCAAAATGGGACAGGGGTGGGAGGGAAGCTACAAAGGCAAGAAGTGACTGGCTTACAACCTTTCAAGAGTGAGCCTAGTTCCAGATGGGGCAGGGGGAAAGTAGAATTCTGCTGAATGGTTGCCAATCTGTTGGGATGGGGCTAATGAAAGGAGATGGGGATACGATTCTTGTGGTACAATAGTGAATTATTGCTATCAGGACTGACTGTGAGGGTCAGAAATGTAAAGGTAAATGTTTTGTAACAAAAAGAGGGGAATAATTGATTTCACAGTCCAGGAACAGAGGTCCCTAGGACCATCAAGGGGGAAGAGCAGAGTGCAGGTCCCTACCCAGAGAAGCAGTGATGCCAGAAATAGAGGCAAAGATGATGACATGGACAGATGGAACAGCTGGGGACACTGGACTCAGGAAGAGAGAGGGGTTGTGTGCTGATGGCCTGGGGTCAGGCCTGTGGGGTGTACCCTTTGGTTGTTTGCTAATGCATGGAGGGGATTGTAATCATTGCAATGAAACTCAATATGATAGGATGAATGTAAAACTGATGTTCTCCCATGTAAACCCACATAATTCACAATGAAAACTTAAAAAAAATAATGACTTAGGGTTCTAGGGTTTTCAACTTGTTACTTTGTTTTAGAAAGTTTAATGGTAAAGTTTAGCGATGACATAAGCACTGAAGCCTTCAGATTTTTTTCAGAGTGAAGGCATTTATGTACATCAACTTTTTCTGCTTTTTCTGGCCTGCTAAATGTATTGCTCTTTTTAAAGAAAAAGAAGGATGAATTATGAAGTTCGTAGTCTATAAGCTGTTGGGGTTCTTACCCATATGCATAATACTCAGTGTGAAGAACATTAAGTATATCAAATGTTGATGCGAATTTTAGTTCCCAATTCTGATAAAATGTTATTTTTGAAATCAGGGATAGTATTAAAAGTATTTAACCAGTATTGCCAGGGCTATTGATGTTCAACTGTTTCAAGAGGTGGCATATGATCAAGAGCCAATAATACTGAAGGAATTGGCAAAGAACAAGGCACCAGGAATTGATGGAATAAAAATTGAAATCTTTCAAGAAAGTGAGGTGGCTCAGAAGGCACTCACTCATCTATGACAAGAAATTTAGAAGATAACTATCAGACTGACTGATTGGAGGAGATCCATTTTTGTGCCCCTTCCATAGAGAGATGACCCAACGGAGTGCGGAAATCATCGGACAATCTCTTTGATATCCCATGAGAGTAAAGTTTTACCAAAGGTAATACAGAAACAGCTGCAAGCAAACATTGACAGAGAACTTCCAGAGATTCAAGCCGGATTCAGAAGAGGCCGTGGAACGAGGGATATCATTGCTGATGTCCGATAGATCTTGGCTGAAAGCAGAGAATATCATAAAGATGTTTACCTGCGGTTTATTGACTACACAAAGGCTTTTGATTGTGTGGATCATGACAAGCTATCGACAACATTGCAAAGTATGAGTATTCCAGAACACTTGATTGTGCTCTTGAGGAATCTATACATGGATCAAGAGGCAGTTGTTTGAACACAACATGGGAACACTGAATGGTTTAAAATTAAGAAATGTGTGTGACAGGGTTGTATTCTTTCACCATACTTATTCAACCTGTATGCTGAGCAAATCATCTGAGAATCTGGGTAATATGAAGAAAAACGTGGCATTAGGATTGAAGGAAGACTCATTAACAACCAGTGATATGCAGATGATACAACCTTGCTTGCTGAAAGTGAAGAGGACTTAAAATATTTAATGATGAAGATCAAAGAGCCTTCGGTATGGATTGCATCTCAATGTAAAGAAAACAAAAATCCTTACTACTGGACCAATAAACAACATTTTTATCAATGGAGAAAAGATGGAAGTTGTCAAGGACTTTATTCTTCTTGGATCAACTATCAGAACTCATGGAAGCAGCAGTCAAGAAATCAAATGACGTATTGCATTAGGCAAATCTGCTGCACAATATCTTTTTAAAGTGTTGAAGAGCAAAGATGTCAGCTTGAGGACTAAGGTGCACCTGACCTAACCCATGGTATTTTCAATAACTTCATATGCATGTGAACGCTAGACAGTGAATAAGGAAGACCATTGAAGAATTGATGCTTTTGAGTTATGGTGTTGGAGGAGAATATTGAAAGTGCCATGGCTGTCAAAAGAACCAACAGATCTGTGTTGGATGAACTGCAGACAGTGTGCTCCTTGGAGGCCAGGATAGCCAAACTTCATCTCCCATACTTTGAACATATTGTCAATAGGTACCAGTCGCTGGAGAAGGATATCATGTTTGGTAAGGTTGGAGGGTCAGAGGAAAAGAGGAAGACCCCCAGCGTGCTGGAATGGCCAAGTGGCAGCATCAATGGGCTTAAGTGTGGCAACAATGATGACGTTGGCCCAGGATCGAGCAGTGCATAATGTTGCTATGAGTCAGTACCGACTTGATGTCAGTATCTAACAGCAACAGCATTGCCAGGGCACCATCTTGTCAGAAAAGATATCATTATGTGTAGCAGGCAGCTTCTAACGTGTCCCCAATAGGTTTACATGGGCTAAATAGGACATAGGCAAATAATGATGTAAGCACAACCTTGGAACTACAGGGCTCTGGGACAAGGATTGAGGCATGGTTTGAATGGGTAAAAGTGGGGAAATAATGTTAAGATGCTTGGCTGTCTTTTGAATCTTGGTTTCCCTTACCTACTATAGTAAAATAGAAACTTGAAGGGGAGAGAAAGGAATAGCCAGAAACATCACCATAGAAATGTTGTAAGTCTGTATTCGGCCTATAACTGTTTGGAATGCCTAAAATGGGGCTAGAACTTGCCCAGTGAAGGAGGCTTCCTACCGGACCTTTGCATTACTTAAGACCATAGGTAGAATAATGATCTCCATCCAGACTCTTCTGAGGTGGGAAATTTCCACTTGAAAGGACAAGCAGACTAGTCTTGAGCAGCTAGAAGAACAGAAGATACTTCTTGAAAGAAAGACCAGCAGGAAAAATAAAAAACAATAACAGCAGTCTGATTGACTATTACAAGAATAAGCAAGCCCAGGAGCTTGTCAGGTGGTTAGGTGCCCCTTCCAAGACTAAAACTCAAGGGGAATACACGAGCAGGCCTGTGGTCTTGCTGTTGACAACGTTGGTCACTGATAAGGGGAAATGGGGGGAAAACAGCAATGAGCTAAGTCTGACCGCATTCAATAGACTCCTGTTAACCTGGATTGAGACCTGGTTGGCCAGATGTATGACAAGACCTGGGGACTCCTGGGTACAGGGACATGGGCATGGCCCCAGAGCACTAGAGCAACATGTGAAGCGTCCAATTAATATGAAGTGGGCAGAGATGCACAAGAACACCACACTTGCAGATAGTACCCATTTGACCTGGCTTTGATGGCTGGATGATCAGAACTCGACTAGAGGAAGAAAGAAAAGGGAAAAAGTGTAATCCACTATAATTTGATGGACTTGACTTATGCTTTTTGATGCAGTATGGCAAAGGAGCTAACAAATCTTTACAGTGAGGATCATTCCCAGCCCATTGGCACACAGGTTTTATAAGGATAGGTAACTTAGACATTGGCTACCCAAAATGGGGGTGCTACAAAGGCAAGAAGTGACTGGCTTACAAGCTTTCAATAGGGAACCTAGTTCCAGAGGGTATGGGGAAAGGTAGACTCTCCACTGAGTGGTTTCCAACCTGTCTGGACAGGGCTGATAAAAGGAGATGTGGATAAGACTCTTGTGGTTCAATAGGGAATGATTGCTATCAGGACTGACTGTGAGTGTTGGAAAGGTAAAGGTAGATGTTTTGTAACAAAAGGAGGGGAGTGATTGATTTTGCAGTCCGGGAGAGGAGGTCCCTGGGACAATCAAGGTTGAAAAGCGAAGTGTGGGACCCTATCCAGAGAAGCAGTGATGCCAGGGATGGAGGCAGAGACAAAGACATGGAGAGATGGCATGGCTGAGGGCTCTAGACTCAGGGAGGGAGAGGGGCTGTGTGCTGGTGGCCGGGGAAGGCATGCAAGGGGTACCCTGTGGTTGTTTGATGATGCATGCAGGGGATTGTAATCATTGCAGTGAAACGAAATCTGATAGGATGATTGTAAAGATAATGTTCTCCTATGTAAACTACCACATAATTCACAATAAAAACTTACATAAAATAAAATAAAGTGGCCCCTAAGATCTCTACCTCCTGGTGTTAATGTGCCTGTATAATGCTTTCCCTCTGAGTGAGCACTGGGCCTAATGACTTGCTTCTAACCAACAGTGATGTGACGTTACTTCTGAGAATAGGTTATAAATGACTTGATGTCTGTCTTACTTTCTCTCTCTTTCTCTGGCTTTTCTCATTTGCTTGCTCTAATGAAACAGGTGCTATGAGTCAGGATTGAGAAGATGGCAGTGAGTGGGTGTTGTTATTCTATGGAAAGGCTCAGTTGGCAAGAAACTGAGGGCAACCCTTAGCCAACAGCCAAAAAGTAACTTAGGGCCTCAATTCAACAGCCCACAAAGAAATTAACCCAGCCAATAACTACGTGAGTGAGCTTAGAAATGGATCCTTTCCCAAGTCAAGTCTTCAGAAGACTATAGCTTTGGCTCACACCATGACTGCAATCTTGGAAAAGACCCTAAGACAAAAAGGTAGAATTTAGCTGTGCCTTAATTACTGATGTACACACACAAATAAATCCAAGATAATAAAAAATATTTTTGTTCTGGGGTCATCTGTTAGGTGGAGTCATTGGTGGTTCAATGATAGAATTCTTACCTTCCATGAAGGAGACCCCAGTTCATTTGCAGCCAATGAGCCTCACACACAGTTACTACCCATCTGTCGGTGGGTGACTCTGTGCTGCTATGATTTTCAGCAGAGTTTTAAGACTAAGACAAACTAGGAAAAATGTCTGCTGATTTACTTACAAAAACCAGTCAGTGAAAATCATAAGGATCAAAGCAATCCAATTTGAAATTCATCATGTGAATGATGCAAGACCAGGTAACATTGCAGTCTTTTGTGTATAGGGTTCCCATGATTCAGGGACTGCTAGCAACAACAATAATATGTTAGGCAGCAATAGTTAACTACGTCTCTGAGAACCTGCAGAATATGTACTGTTGGAAGACTTCCACCACTCAGCTGGCAGTTTGTCATACTATGGTAGCTTGCATGTTGCTGGGATGCTGGAAGCTATGCCACTGAATTTTTTTAATTCTAGTAGGGTCACCCATGGTGAACAGGTTTCAGCTGACTTTCCAGACAAAGATAAAGAAAAAGGCGATGTGGACTAATTCTGAATGTTCAGCTGCTGAAAACCTTATGAACAGCAGCAGAACATTACTCGATAAAGTGCCAGAAAATGAAAATATTATGAATAACACCAGAATATTGCTAGATATAGTGCCTGAATACAAGCCCTTCTGGTTAGAAAGCACTCAACACAGGAGTGGGGAGAGCTGCTTAGTCAAAGCAGAATTACACATAATGATGTCAATAAAATAAAGCTTTCAGGACCTTCACATACTGATGGGACACCATTCAAAAGGAGAAAAAAGAGCTGCTAACATCCATTAGTAATCAGAACATGAAATGTACAAAGTATGAATCCAGGAAAACTGGAAGTTGTCAAATGAAATGGAAAGCATAAAGATTGATATCCTAAGCATTAGTGAACTGTAATGGTCTTTTTGAATCAGAAAATCAAACTGTCGGGAATGACAAATTGAAGGCAAATAGCATTGCATTCATTGTCAAATGGGACATTTCAAGATCTACCTTAAAGTACAATACTGTCTGTGATAAGATAATACCCATATGTCTATAAGGAAGACCAGTTAATACCACTATTATTCAAATCTACTTAAGTCAGTAATGATGAAATTGAAGAATTCTACCATTTTCATCAGTTGCCACTATGTCAAACATACAATCAAGATAAATTGACAATTACTGATGATTGGAATACAAAATTGGAAACAAAGAGGAAGGATCAGTAGTTGGAAAACAAAGCCTTGGTGATAGAAATTATGCTGGAGATCATATGATAAAATTTTGCAAGGTCAATGACTAACTTGTTCATTGCAACTTTGACTACACACATGGAACTCATCAGATGGAATACACAGGACTACATCTATGGGAGGAGACAGGGGAAAAGCTCAATGTCATCTGTCAAAAGGCCAGTGGTCAATTGCAGCAGCCCATCAACTGCTCATCAGCAAGTTCAGAATGAAGTTGAAGAAAATTAAAGCAATCCCACTACAGTCTAAATATTGTTGTTGTTAAGTGTCGTCAAGTCGGTTCTAACTCCAACTCTGTATAGAGTTTCCAAAGAGTGACTAGTGAGTTTGAGCTGCTGATTTTGTGGTTCAAACTGATTTTTCAGTCCCACACATTAACCCACAGCAACACAAACCTGAATTTACAGGCCCTCACCTGAACACATTTGATGCATTAGGCAGTGATGGTTGACGA
>NW_006408627.1:9868930-9870033 GCF_000296735.1 Chrysochloris asiatica
TGCATTGGAGGGGATTGTAATCATGGTAATGAGACGATATACGATAGAATGAACGTAAAACTAATGTTCTCCCATGTAAACTATCACATAACTCACAATAAAACATTTAAGAAAAAAAAAGAGGTAGCATATGATCAAGAACTAATGATAGAGAAGGAAAAAGTCCAGGCTACACTGAAAGCATTTATGGAAAAACAAAACTCTAGAAACTTACTGAATACAAATTGAAAGCTTTCAGCAAACTGATGAAGCACTAGAGGCAACACATTCATCTATACCAAGAAATTTGAAAGACAGATATCTGGCCAATGGATTGGAAGAGATCCATATTTGTGCCTATTCCAAAGAGAGGTGAATCAATGGAAAGTGACAATCATTGAACAATATCTTTAATATCACAAGCAAATAAAATATTGCTGAAGAGAAATAAAAAAAAGGCTGCAATAATACATCAATAGAGAACTGCCAGAAAGTCAAGTCAGATTCAGAAGAGATGTGGAACTAGGGATATCATAACTGATATCAGATGCCTGTAAGCAGAGAATACCAGAAAGATGCTTACTTGTGCTTCAATGATTATGCAAAGGCTTTTGACTGTGTCAGTCATGACAAGTGATGTATCACAAAGACTACAATGTGAAGAACAGGTATTTCAGAACACTTAACTTTTCTTATGAAGAACCTATACATTTGAACAGCAAAAGGGGATACTGGTTTAAAATCAGGGAAGATATGCACCAGCGTTGTAGTCTTTCACTATATTTATTCAATCTGTAAAATTAGCAAATAATCCAAGAAGTTGGATTATATGCAAAAGAATGCAGCAGCAAAATTGGAGGAAGACTCATTAACAACCTAAGATAAACAGACAACACAAATTTGCTTGCTGGAAGTGAAGAGGACTTAAAATATTTACTGATGAAGATCAAAGACTACAGCCTTCAGTATGGATTACTCCTCAATGTAAAGAAAATAAAAATCCTAATTGGATCAATAAATAGCATCATGGTAAATGGAGAAAAGACTGAAGTTGTCAAAACTTTCATTTTGCTTGGATCCACAATCAATGATTATGGAAGTTGTTGTTAAGTGCTGTCGAGTCA
>NW_006408627.1:9872509-9881654 GCF_000296735.1 Chrysochloris asiatica
TGCTTCAAGTCCTCTTCACATTCAGTAAGCAAGGCTTTGTTATCTGCATATTACAGGTGGTTAATGAGTCTTCTTCCAATTCTGCACTATTTTTCTGCACATAGTCCTGCTTCTCATATTATTTGATTAACATATGGATTGAACAAATATAGTAAAAGGTTACAACCCTGACGCATACCTTTTCTGATTTTAAACCACTCAGTATCTCCTTGTTCTGTTTGAACAAGTGCCTCTTGGTTCCACCTAAGCACAACTAAGTGTTCTGAAATGCCCATTACCTATTCAGTGTTATCAATAGTTCATTATGATCCACAAAGTTTAATGCTTTTGATAGTCAATAAAACACAGGCAAAAACACTGTTCTGGTATCACTCAGCTTTTAGCTAAGATTCATCTGGTATCTGCAATAATATCTGTCCTTCTAGGTCCTTTTCTGAATCAGGTTTGAATTTCTGGCAGTTTCCTATCAAGGTACTGTTGCAACAGTTTAGTGATTCGAAAGTATAACCCTGGATATGGATTTACAAAGCTTTACGGGAAAGAATCCATACAGTTTGAAAAGGCCTCTTATGATCTTTTAAAAAGTTTACACCCACTGTTTCTATGAGCTTGTTTATCAAACTATATTATTTTAAATGCCTCTTCATACTCTAAATTGTTAAAGTTATGATTATCAAAGGAAAATTCAAGGAAGGGAATATTGAACTGAGTTGAATGGAGTTATCCTCATACATTTCAGAATTTGTTTTTTTTAATTTCAGCCCATTGGTTAATGATCATAAAACAGTAACTTTAGTGGTTTAGAGTAAAAGAAAATCATTTAAGTTAAATAATGTCTACACTACTAACAGCTGGGGTGTTTTTTTTTTGTATAATTGAAATATTTATTTTTAAGTAGTATGAATATATCATTTAAAACAAACTATCCTACAAATTAGAGTCCTTGTGTGGCTTTAGGATAAGCATTGAACTTCTAACCCTTAGGTTGGTGGTTTAAACCACTAGCTGCTCCTCAGAAACCCTACACAGGGTCACAATGAATCAAAACCAACTTGATCGCACTTAAGCAAAGAAAAGAGTACAACTATCTGTAAGTGTCTTCTGACACCTAGTGGTGATTGGTGAATCCAACAGTATTTAAAACAATCAGACACCTGGTGTGCCACACTGTAGGATCAATACTGGACTGGGAAACACAAGGTTGGCAGTTCAAACCCACCAACTGCTACTTGGAAACCCGAATCAGCGTCAGTATGAGTTGGAAATTACTCAACAGCACTTAACAACAACAGTAACAATAATCCCAACACTGGAACTCTGGTAGCACAGTGGGTTATGAGTTGGGCTGCTAACTGTAAAGGTCAGCAGTTAGAAGCTACCATTCGCTCCACAGAAGAAAGATGAAGCTTTCTGTCCCCATTAAGACTTACAGCCTTGGAATGCCTATACAGGGTCACAATGAGTCGAGACTAACTCCATGGCACACAACCACACCACCTTCACACTAAGAAAAGGGAGCACATCGATCAACATCCTCAACAAGACTGTTGTAAGTGTCGTCAAGTCAGTTCTGCATGATACCGACCCTACATAGGATTTCTGACAAGTGCTTGGTAGGTCTGGTGGGTTTGAACTGCTGACTTAGAGGTTAGTACTTCAGTGTTTATCTTACAGCACCACACCAGGTGTCATCAAGATTAGATCTTTAAAATAGTATAAACATGATATGACTACTCACTTAAACAAGATTTTCCTCTGAAATGCAAAATAAATAACTGTGTTTTGTTTGTTTTCAAGAAAAAAATAATTTTGTTTAAAGGCCTTGATAACTCAAAAACTCAAACTCAGTGCATGGAGTCAATGGACAACTTAACAACTTAACTACTTTTTGTTGTTGTTGGTAAGTGCCAATGTGTGTATAATTCCTAGTGATCCTATAAAGGGTTGTTGTTGTTTTTAAGTTCTGTTCAGTTTGTTCCAACCCAAAGCGGCCCTGTACAGAGTTTCAGAGGAGGGGCTGATGGGTTTGAAAACATTACCTCACAGTGAAGTGCTTATCCTACAGTGCTATGAGAATGTAAATCTTTACCGGAGCAGACAACCTCATCTTTCTCCCATAGCTGGTGGTTCTGAACCATTCTTGAAGTTAGAAGTCCAATGCTTACCCTATAGCAACACCAGAGCTCCTTTGGTCCCTGATACAGGTAATGATTTACACCCCTTTGTTCCTAAAATTCTTTTGTAACAACAGCTTCATGAGTTGGCCTGCAAGGCTGCTCTGACCCGCAAGGTCGGAGGTTCAGGTTAACCAGCCACTCCTCGGAAACCCTAAACAGGGTACAATAAGAGCACCACACCAGGACTCCACTAGAACACACAGAACCTCTTTTGTTAAAAAATAGAAATAATACCTGAGCATCTGAGGTCTGTACCTGGACCAAGAGGAACTTGTTCGAACAGAACATGGGAACATTGAATGTTTTAAAATTGGGAAAGGTGTGAGACAGGGTTTTATTCTTTTACTATACTTATTCAACCTGTATGCTGAGCAAATAATACGAGAAGCTGGGTTCTATGAAGAAAAACGTGGCATCAGGATTGGAGGAAGACTCAGTAACAACCTGCAATATGCAGATGATACAACCTTGCTTGCTGAAAGTTAAGAGGACTTGAAACATTTACTTATGAAGATCAAAGAGCACAGCCTTTGGTATGGATTACATCTCAATGTCAAGAAAACAAAAATCCTCACCACTGGAACAATAAACAACATTCTCATCAACGGAGAAAAGATTGAAGTTGTCAAGGACTTCATTCTTCTTGGATCAACTATCAACACTCACAGAAGTAGTAGTCAAGAGATCAAACGAAGTATTGCATTAGGCAAATCTGCTGCACAGGAACTTTTTTATGTGTTGAAGAGTAAAGATGTCAGCTTGAGGACTAAGGTGTGCCTGACCCAAGCCATGGTATTTTCAATAACCTCATATGCATGTGAAAGCTGGACAGTGAAAAAGGAAGACCATAGAAGAATTGATGCTTTTCAGTTATGGTGTTTGAGGAGAATATTGAAAAGTGCCATGGGCTGCCAAAAGAACCAATAGATCCGATTTGGAAGAAGTGCAGCCAGAGTGTACCTTAGAGGCCTTGGCCAAACTTCATCTCTCATACTTTGGACATATTGTCAGAAGGGACCAGTTGCTGGAAAAGGATATCATGTTTGGTAAGGTGGAGGGTCAGTGAAAAAGAGGAAGACCCCCAACAAGTTGGATTGGGCAAGTGGCAGCATTAATGGACTCAAGCGTGGCAACAGTAGGGAGGTTGGCCCAGGATTGGGCAGTGTTTCATTCTGCTGTGCATAATGTCACTATGGGTTAGTACCTACTGGCACCTAATAACAACAACCTAATACGATGGCACCTAATAACAACAACAACAACATCTGAGGTCTCAATTATTTCTGTATGTTGTTATTGTTGTTAAGTGCCATCGAGTTGGTTCTGACTCATAACAACCCAATATAGGGTTTCCAAAGAGCAGCTGGTGAGCTTGAACCACCGACCTTGCAGTTCAAACGCATAAAGCCTCTTTCAAGTTCCTACTGCTCAACAGCACTTAAAAAAAACAACAGAGAACATGTGAACATTTTCAATGTAAGAGACTTGCTGGCAGAGGGAATGGATTTGTATTCTTGGGAAGATAAGGTGTTTGAAGCAAAGTGCATAAAGAATAGAACTTCTTTGAAGTCTCAAGTTTTTTCTCTGGAAAATCCTCACAACTTTTATATTCTACTTTGCAATAAACTTATGTTTATTTACACATAAGAATGATGAAAGTTTCAAACTTTTCCTTCAGAATATTGCCCTCCCAAATATTTCAAGACACTGTGGGGTAAGCACTAGACAGGAAGATTGAATCACAAGGTCGGCAGTTCGAATTTAGCAGAGGCTCCTTGGAAACACTATAGAGGGTCCCTATGACTCAGAACCAACTCGACAGCACTTAACAACAAATCTTTTGAAGATTGATTTTCTTTTTTCTTTAATTTAGTTTAGAGGTCTCCCATCACACTGGTTTCCTTTGAAAAATATAGATCTAGGAGATATGGAATCAATCTGTTTAGTCAGCCAGTTTAAGTCCTGTTTTAAATAAAATGATCAAAAAGCTACATGCCTGGATCATATAGCTCTGCTCTATTGTAGAACTGTGCCTTAACATCTTGCTCATTGAAGTTACCAAGGACCAACAAAAGGAAGAACTGCATGTAGATGGTTTAAAATAAAAACCATTGAATATATAGATCAGTACCCTGTACAGGGTCGCTATGGGTCGGCTCCGACTCGAAGGCACTTAACAACAACAACAACCTACTATAGAAAGGACTGGTGATCAATTCCTTTCACAGATCAGTACCAGAAGGAAAAGAAAAGAAAAAGTAGGGTACCACTCTCTCACTGACTGTTGTTATAGGCTACATAACTTTAAGTAGATAGACAAACCTGTTGCTGTTCCATCAATTCTGACAGAGTAGACACAGTTTAACTTTTTATTATCAAATGTACTACACTTATCTTATTGTTTTGCATGCTTAATTTTGTCAATGCACAAGTAAACGGCCCACACAGTGATAACACTAGTTAGCTCATGAACATAATCCAATCTATCCACTAAGTTCATGACTGGCCTGAGTTAAAAGGAATACTCAAAAAAACGTTCGATTCCATAAAAAACCACTATCAATTCAAATTTAGTTAACCCAGAGAGCTCACTACTAATAGTAGAAAATTATTGGCGCTTAAAATTATTCAGCGCTTAAAATCGTGAATCATTCCACATTAGAAGCCTCAATAACTAATGCATTGTTTTATGGTTTAACAAATTAGTGCTGTCAAAATAATGGTATTCAGAATTAATGCTCTTGAGGGGTCTTTTGGGTTTTTCAGAGAACAATGATTATACAATAATTTGATATTTTACTTAAGGTGTTTTAGAGAATAGTCCATTCATAATTTATGAAGTAGGTAACACAAACAGATTTTCTCTGCATGTGAGAAGTGGAAGAAATAAATAGAATTAAATCTCAACTTACCATGCTGTGCCAAGTACTCCACTATGCTCCGCACTATAGTTGGAATGCCATTCTCAGTGAGGCCCCGCTGGTGAAGTTCTTGGAGGCTGACTCCAAATAACTTCGTGTAGGTAGAATCCCTCTGCTCATCTACTGGTACCGCCACTATCTTTTTCATATCTTCTTTCATCCGAACCGCTGTTTTACTTTGCTTAAAAATACGTAAGAACAAAGAGCAGTCAGTCATATTCACCACAGGAGGTTGCATGGTTACAATAGAAACACTTCAAGTAACATTTAAGTGTTTGGAGACTTGTAGTAATGGTCCCCACGAACTCTTTGCTTCACCTCAAGTCAAAATCTCTTAACAGATTGTTCAGTGTTACACTGGTGCACACTGATATAAGGAAAACAATGAGAAACCTAAAGCCACAACTGAGCTGTAGCTAAGAAATGGAGCAACACAATGCAGTGTCTAAGATATATTACTGCAGTAACCAAGGGTGTCACCCACAAGTACTTGGTTAACATTAACAATTCATGAAGATTCTGAAATCAGTTTCTAAAGATGAAAATTTATCTAAATGTCACTTTAAGGTTTAATTTGAAGTATTAAAATTAAAATTTGAATGTAAAGTCAACATTTTATTTTTATGACTTGATAAAATCTATAAATATATTAGTAATTGGCATTTGAAATCCACTGAGGTTCAAAATGTCATAGCTCTGAAACAAAATTTCAGTTACTCATGGTAGAAAGGTATTAAAAAAAACTGTATATATTTTAAAATATGCAATTTATATTCAATGAATTTAAGTTACTACCCAATGACATATCCATACAAGTTTGTTTCTTCCTTGTATTGGAAATTTGTACTTCAAGAAAATTTATAAAAGATACATTAAATACAACCCAATAAATTTAAATGATTTTTAAAGCATGCCACTTATGTAAATTTTGTGTGTACAAGCACAAACACCAAAAATAATGGTACAATATGGAAAAATATTTTAAACTTTATTTTATATAATTACAAACATCAGGATTAGGAGAAATAATTACATTTAAAATGTAAAGGTTGTAAGTGAAATTGATATTTATAAAAGTGCTAATTACTGTAAATACAGGCTCATTTGGCTATTACAATATCCTAAGAATAGAAATAATTACCTCCTTTTTTTTTTTTAAAGAGAAATTTGTAAGAGCTAACCATTTTATTTCCCTTTGGGTTTGAAAAAATACCAATCCTTTCCAATCCTTTTCAATTGAATATAGGAAATTTTAGTCAGCCAGTTATATATCTATATATATGTATATGGTAAGCAAGCACACATACACAAAATAACAATAATGAAATTTTGAAAGTAGTTTCAACTGCAGCATTAAAAAGTACTGACAATATAAGGTTATATTATATGCATTTTAGCTTTTTAAAGTGGTAATGTAATATAGTTATTTAGAGCACAGATTATGAAACACAACTGCTTGTTTTGAATCTCATTTTCATTATTAACATGTAACTCTCTGTGTTTCAGTTCCCTTACACTTAAATGTAGACAACTGTGAGGGTCTACTTTATAGAGAATGTATAAGGATGAAACAAGTGTGTGAAGTAACATTCACTGATTGCCTGGCACACTCACAAAATGTAATATCATCATCATCATCATCATTCTTCTAGATTCTCTTAAAATTATTAAATAATGGAGAGCTACTTAGCCATACCTATAGTAAATGCCTATTGTTCTTAAGTGCCATTGAATCAGTTCTAACTCATAGAGATCCTGTCTAGGGTTTCAGAGGATCGCTGGTAGATTTGAGCCGCTGATGTTGTGGTTCAAACTGACACTGTAGTTGAGTGCTTATCCTATCGCGCCATAACAGGTTCTTTTATAAGAAAGATAACATGGCTGAGTATTTGGTTGTTGAATTAATTGTCTAAGGACCAAATTACTGTTCTTTATATACCTCATCTCCTGAAATCTATAAAGAGGATTTTTGAGAGACAAGATAAAATAATTTCATAAATGTATATCAAAATTCTTAAGAGTTTTTCTTAGAAATTACCAAGGTTTTATTTGGAATCATGCCTACACATGAATTTAAAACCTTGAATTAAAATTCTTTCTGCTAACAGCCCTTTAGTCAGAATAGTAGACAGTATATGTTGTGTCTCCCATTAACACACAGTGTAAATAAGCAATCTTTGCATTGTGGCTCAGAAAGGTTTCAAATCAGGGATGTAGAATTAACATCACACATTTGGAAGTGACAGCAATTTAAACTACATGCTTACTGAAAACTAGCCATATTACATAACACACTTACATGTAATCATAGTAAGCAAGGGAGATCTGATTATTGTTTTTAACTAATTCAGGCTAGCACTTTTTAAAAAGCAAACACTGCTTTAAAAACAAGGAAACAGCAAATATACTCATAAAGGAAGATTTGATTATTGTTTTACAGTAATCTAAGATTTTATAAAAAGTAAATAATGTTTAAAAGACAACAATGAAACATAGCAGTTATATTTTCTGAAGTATCCCAAATTATCCTTCACTGACCATAAATATATACTCTAAGGTTGCTGTAGGATCAGCATTGGACTTTGAACCACAAGGCTGGCAGTTCAGCACCACACCAGGACTCCATATTCAATACTTAGTCATGGAAAAATAAACATTACTGAAAAGTTCATCTTACATCCCAGGAACAGAGGACCCTAGGGCCATGAAGAAAGACGAGCATGAGCGGAATATGGGACCCTAACCAGAGAAACAGCGACACCAGTGATGGAGGCAGAGATGATGGCATGGAGAGAGAGAACAGCTGAGATGATGGTATGGAAAGAGAAAGACTGTGTGCTGGCAGCCAAGAGGCAGGCTTGCAGAATGTGCCCTTTGGTTGTTTAAATGATTATATATTTCTGAGTGGTTTTGGTACATCAAAAACAAACAAACAAACAAAAACAGAAGGAATAGAAGCAAATATTGTCAAATGATGATGCATGGAGGGGATTGTAATCATTGCAGTGAAACAAAATACACTAGAATGAGTGCAAAACCCATGTTCTCCCATGTAAACTATCACTCAATTCACATAATAAATTGAGTAATAAAAGTAAAAAACGCTTTAAAAAATTTCAATTATCTTTAGTTCCATATTTTCACAAACTTTCTGAAGCTTCCTTGTATCCTAAATCTAATTATTTCTGAATTATAAGGAGTAGTACAAAACCAGAGTCAAGGAGGCACAAATAGGGAGAAAACACGCGCCATGGGAAGACTGCAAAGGAACCAAGTAACTTATATATAAAATAAAAATAAAATAAATAAAAGTAATTTATATATAAAAACTGAAAGAGACAAAAATTTCCCCCCAGAGCAAACATAGATGCTATCCCATAAAGATAGAACCTGGATTCGGTTCTAGCCTCCTGAACTGTGAAAAAATGAATTTCTGTTCTTTAAAACACTTTTAGTATTTCTGTTTAGGCAGAGCTATGAAACTAAGACAATGATAATGGATTGGACGATTCCAATTTGTGTAAATGGCAATTCTCCCCTAACTGTTCTATAAATTTAAGACAATTCCTCTAATTATTCCAGCACTTGATTTTTTAGAAACTGAAAAGATGTTATTAAAATTTAAAATGGAATTACCTCAAAATATTCAAAACAATTTTGAAAAGAGGAACAACTAGGAGGGCTTAAGCTATGTTATTTCAAAACTTAATGTAAATCTACAGTAATTAAGGAATCTATTGGCATGTGATAGTTGTTAAGTGCTATTAAGTCAACTACAACTCACAGTAAGCCCATGAGACAAAGTAGAACTGCCCCATAGGATTTTCTAGGAAGCACATCACCACATTTTGTTCTGGAAGCACATCACCAAGTCTTTCTTTTGCAGAACAGCTGGTGGATTAGAACTATCAACCTTTCTATTACTTGTCCAGATTTAACCTTTCTATATTGCCGGTCTTCAATATTGGCACAAGGACACACAAATCCTTTCACTTAAGTATCAGTTGATTTTCAATAAGGATACATTGGAGAAATTTTATTTTTTTT
>NW_006408627.1:9881754-9890253 GCF_000296735.1 Chrysochloris asiatica
TTTTAATGAGAACTTAGGCTCTTGCCTCAGACCATATCCAATTAATCAACTCAAAATGGATCAGAGAACAATATACAAGAACAAAAACTATAAACTGTGAGAAGAGAAAACCAGTGTAACCTTGGATTGTTGTTAAGTGCCATCAAATTGGTTACCACTCATAGCGACCCTGTATAGGGTTTCCAAGACTTTATATCTTTCTCCTGTGGACTAGTGGATGGACTAGAATCATGAACCTTGTGGTTCAAAGTCCAGTGCTTATCACAAAGATTTGATAACATATGACAATAAAAGCATGACTATTAAAAATTGATAAATTAAACTTGATCAAAACGATGAACTCTTGATCTTCAGAACAGTCCATTATAAAATGAAAAGATAAGTTACAGCTTGGAAACAAATATGAGGGGGATACTGCTGTTCATCACAGCACTATTAACAATAGCAAAAACATGGAGACACGACAAATCCCAATCAACGGAATAATGGGTAAACAAACTTTGGTACAACAAACAACAGACTACTATGCAGCATTGAAGAATAATGATAAATCTGCGAAACATCTCATAACATGGATGAATCTGAAGGACATTATGCTGAGTAAAATTAGTCAATCACAAAAGGACAAATAATGTATGAGATCACTATTGCAAAAACTGAAAAAAAAAAAACATTTTCATGCTAAAACAAACATTCTTTGAGGGTTACGAGGGGTGGGCGGGAAAAGAGAGTAGTTCCCTGGCTAGAGGTTAGATACAATATATAAGAGGGAGGTTGGCAGAAAAATAATGAAAAGAGGTGAAGACACATGGAGGTATGCAAGGTCTATAGGAGATATATAGAGGTGGTTGTTGTTGTTATGTGCCGTGAAGTCAGTTCCGACTCATAGCGACCCTATACAGAGTTTCTGAGGCTGTAAATCTTCAGTGGAGCAGAAAGCCTCATCTTTCTCCTGCGGAACAGCCGGTAGTTTCAAACTGCTGACCTTGCTGTTCACAGCCCGATTCGTAACCACTACGCTACCAGAGTTTCTTAGGAGATAGAGGTAAATAGTGATATATACACAACTTCAGAATACAGGTCAAACAGGTACTGAAGGAAGAGTAGAACTATTCCACAAATATATGAGTTTGAAAGACGATTACTTGTACATAATTGCCTGTGCTGCAAACACAACTATGAATATGGTAAAACATACAGTGGGCAAAATGATGAAAACTTCTTACATATTATCAAACATCTTAAGGCAATGAGTTGCTGGGTCTGGGGGCTCAGGACGATAGTGTCAGGGGACACCATGGTCAATTGACATAAGAGTCCACAAAGACAATGTTCTATATCCTACTTTGGTGAGCAGCATCTGGGCTCTCAATTAGCAACCAGCTAAATAAAGTGCAATTATTGGTCTCTCCATGTGCAAAAGAAAAATAAAAGTTGAAGATTCTGAGTTAACTATTTCAATAAATTAATGGAACATGTGAACATCAGTCTCCACAACTCTGAACCAGAAGAACTAGATGATACCCAGCTACCACACGATCAACTGCTTCGAAGGAGATCACATTAGAGTGTCCCAGATAGAGTAGGAGAAAATGTGGAACAAAACCCAAAATTATTTAAAAACACCGGGCTTACTGACCAAAAAGAGTCTGGAAGAATCCAAGAGACTACCACCTTCAACCACCCTTCAGGTTTGGAAAGGACTCACACTTGGGCCCAATTTTCAGTCAAGCAGTAGACAGGTATATAGATGGACAACAACACTAGTAAGGCATGCTCGCCATAGAATGGTCAATCATTCAAAATCAATAGAGCAACATTTACCAAAGGTCAAAGTTGAAAGGGGATAGGAAGGTGGGTGGAATAGAAATTGGAATCACAGGGAAGAGAGAAATAACTGTTATTCCATAGAGGAGATTGCAGTCAATAAAATGAAACAAAGTGTATGATTTAATGAATGCAAAACTAATAATCCTGTCTGTGAACTTTCACTCAATTCATGACAAAAAATTAAAAACAAAAAGTTTGTGGAAATTTCAATTATTTTAAAATCCATTTTCCCATGTAAATTTTGGAAGTCCCAACATACATTTGATAAAATTCTTGTATACTAGAATTTATAAAGAATTATCTTACACCTCAATAATAAAAACAAACAATAAAGTTAGTGAAAGTTAGTAAAATATACTAATAGAAATTTAATCAAAGATGATACATAAATGACTCATACACACAAGAAAATATACCCAACATCATTAGTGTTGAGATGATATTGTGTTTTGCTGTTGTGGTTAGTAGAGGCCACCACGCAATACAGGCTCATAGGAAGCCTAGTCAAAACAGCATGACACACGACTTGATCCTCAAACTGACTTAAGTTTAAGTAAGTGCTCAGTTGTTGCTGTTGCTCTTTTTAAATGCTGATGAGTCTGTTCCATAGCAACCCTATGTACAAGATTTCTTTAAAGTTTTCCAAATGTTCTTTAAAGTTTACTAGAATGAAACACTGTCTGGTCTAGCACCATCCTCTCAATCAAAAATGCTTGGAATTAATTAGATCAATGGATTAAAGGAATATGTGAATACCAGTCTTGAAAATTATGAGAAGAACTTGTTGAACGCTTGAGCCCATTGTTGCTGCCGCTATTCCAATACAGCTTGTTGGGGTTCTCCTTCCATTTAATTGTCCCTCCATTTTACAAAGCATGCTGTCCTTCTCCAATCAATCATATTATCAGGATTGCTCACTCTTGCTAATATGTCTCAAGTATAAAAGATGAAATCTTATCATCCTGACTTCTAAGGAACATTATGGCTGTATTTCTTCCAACACAGATTTGATTGTTCTTCAGGTAGTCCATAGCACCCTCAATAGTCTTATTCAACACTATAACTCAAATGTATCAATTTTTGTCTGGTATTCTTTATACTTTGCCCAATTTTCACATGCATATAAGGTTAATGAAAAGATCACTTTGGTCACATACACCTTAGTCCTCAAACTGGTATCTTTGCTCTTTAATACTTTATAGTATACATTTGCCTAATGTCATGTGTCTTTTGACTTCTTGACTGTTGCTTCCATGAGTGCTGATGGTGGATCCAAACAAACTGAAGTCTTTGACAACTTTAATATTTTCTCAATTTATAATGATATCACCTATAGTTCCAGTAGTGAGGATTTTTAGTTTCTTTAGATTGAGATGCAACCTATACCGAAGATTGAGATCTTTCATCTTAACCAATAAGTATTTTAATTCCTCTTCACTTTCAACAAGTAATGTTATATAATTTACATATCACAGGTTGCTGATAAACCTTCCTCCAATCTTGATACATGTCCTTCTCATATAAACCAGATTCTCAAACTATTTGCTCAGCATACAGATTGAAGAAGTATGGTGAAAGAATATAACCCTGGTAAACTCCATTGCTGATTTTTAACAATTCATTGTTCCCTTGTTCTGTTCTAACTACTGTCTCTTGGTCTATATACAGGTTCCTCATGAGCACACTTAAGTGTTCCAGAACACTCATTGTCCACAATCTTCTCCATAACTTGTCATGATTCACATAGTCAAAAGCATTTGCCTAGTCAATAAAGCACAGGTAAACATCATTCTGGTATTTTTGGCTTTAAGCTAAGACCCAACTGATGTCAGCAATGATATCCCTCATTCCATGTCCTGGTCAGAATCTGGCTTGAACCTCTGATAGTTCCCTACCATTATACTGTTGCAGGCATTTAAAAATAAAATTTGAGCAAAATTTTAGTTGCATGTCATATTACTGATATTGTCCTATGATTTTCACATTCTGTTGGGTTACCTCTCCTTGGAATGGGCAAAAATGCAGATCTCTTCCAAAAAGTTGGTCACGTAGCTGTCTTCCAAATTTCTTGGCATAAATGAGTGAACGCTTCCAATGCTGCATCAGTCTGTTGAAAGATTTCAATTTGTATTACATCAGTTCCTAGAGCCTTATTCTTTTTCAGTGCCTTAAATACACACGGAACTTCTTCCTTCAATACAATTGGCTCTTGATCATATGCTACCTCTTGAAATGGTTGAACATCGACCATTTCTTTTTGGTATAGTGACTCTGTGAATTCCTTCCATATTTTTTGATGCTTTCTGCATCACTCAAAGTTGGCAAAACAAATCTTTCAGTATTGAAAGTTAAGACTTGAATTTTTTCCACAGTTTTATCAGTTTGAGAAATGTTGAGAATGCTCTTCCCTTTTAATTTTCTAACTACAGACCCTTGCATATGTCATTGTAATATGACTTTGTCTTTTCAAGCTGCCCTTTGAAAATTTCTGTTCAACTCTTTTACTTCCTCATCTCTTTCTTCTTTAGCATCTCTATACTGGAGAGCACATTTATGAGTCTCTTCTGACATCCATTTTGGTATTTTCATTCTTCTTTGTCTTCTTAACGTCCTTTTGCTTTCTTCCTATATGATGTTCTCAATGTCATCCCACAATGCTTCTGGTTTTCAGTTATCAATAACTTATGCATCAAATCTATTCTTGAGATAATCTCTAAATTCAGGTGGGATATGTTCATGGTCATATATTGGCTCTTGTGGACTTGTTTTAATTTTATTCAGCTTCAACTTGAACTTGCATATGAGAAATTAATGGTCTGTTTCGCAATCTGCCCCTGATCTGGTTTTGGCTAATAATATGGAGGTTTCCACTGTTTCTTTCCACAGATATACTCAGTTGGATTTCTGTGTATTCCGTCTTACGAAGTCCACATGTATAATCATCTTTTATGTTATTTTAAAAAGCGTTTACAATGAAGAAGTAATTGGTATTTGAAAAATCTAACATGGGATCTCCAACACTATATCTAATACCAAAGCCATATTTTCCAACTATTGATCCTTCTTTGTTTCTAAACTTTGCATTCCAATCACCGGTAATGATCAAATTTACTAGAATAGTTATAATAACAAAGACTGACATACCAAGTACTGGAAAGGATGTGGAGAAAATACAACCTCCAAGTACCAAAAGTGCAAATATAAAATGTAAAAATGACATTAAATTACATTTGTAGTTTGTTATGTGGTCAGGGGAGACCATTCCCATGTTAAAATGGAGGGTCAGCAAAAAAAGAGGAAGATTCTCAATGAGATGGACTAATACAGTGGTAGCAAGAAGGGATTCAAACTTAGCAATTGTACGGGCAACCCAGGGCCAGGCAGTGTTTCCTTCTGTTGTACACAGGTTTCTAAGAATTGGGCACACGTCAATCAATGTAACCTAACAACAACAACATAATACATAAACTATAAGTACAGCATTTAATTATTGTTCATATATTTATATAGTTTCCAACACATGTCAGTCAGTGTGCCACACTATGGTGGCTTGTGTGTTGCTATGATTCTGGAAGCTATACCATGGGTATTTTAAATACCAGCAGGGTCACCCATAGGGAACTGGTTTCCTATGAGCTTCCAGACTAAGACAGATTAGGAAAAAAGAGTGTTTGACTAGTTCTGAATATTTAGTCAATGAAAACCTTATGAACAGCAGTGGAGCATTGCAAAATACAGTTCTGGAAAACAAAACCACTATGAATAGCACAAGAATATTGTCGATATATGCGAAGTATGAGTATTCTGGAAAACTTAATTGTGCTGATGAAGAATCTGTACATTGACCAAAAGGCAGTTGTTCGTACAGAACATGGGAACACTGAATGCTTTAAAATTAAGAAAGGTGTGTGACAAGGTTGTATTCTTTCATAACACTTATTCAATCTGTTTGTTGAGTAAATCATCCAAGAAGCTGGGTTATATGAAGAAAAACCTGGCATCAGGATTGGAATAAGACTCATTAACAACCTGTGATATGCTGATGATACAACCTTACTTGCTGAAAGTGAAGAGGACTTCAAACATTTACTGATGAAGATCAAAGAGCACAGCCTTTGAAGATCAAAGAGCACAGCCTTCAGTATGGATTGCATCTCAGTGTCAAGAAAACAAAAATCCTCACCACTGGGACAATAAACAACATTCTTATCAATTGAGAAAAGATCTAAGTTGTCAAGGACTTCATTCTTCTTGGATCAACTATCAACACTCATGAAAGCAACAGTCAAGAAATCAAACGATGTATTGCACTAGGCAAATCTGCTGCACAAGACCTTTTTAAAGTGTTGAAGAGCAAAGATGTCAGCTTGAGGACTAAGGTGTGCCTGACCCAAGCCATGGTATTTTCAATAACCTCATATGCATGTGAAAGCTGGACAGTGAATAAATAATGAAGACGGTAGAAGAATTGATGCTTTTGAGTTATGGTGTTGGAGGAGAATATTGAAAGTGCCATGGCTGCCAAAAGAACCAATAGATCCATTTTGGAAAAAGTGCAGCCAGAGTGCTTCTTGGAGGCCAAGATGGCCAAACTTCATCTCTCATACTTCAGATATATTGTCAGGAGGGACCAGTCGCTGGAGAGGGATATCATGTTTGGTAAGGTGGAGGGTCAGAGAAAAAGAGGAAGATCCCCAATGAGATGGATTGGCCAAGTGGCAGCATCGATGGGCTCAAGCATGGTAACAATAGTGAAGTTGGCCCAGGATAGGGCAGTGTTTTGTTCTTCTGTGCACAGGGTCGCTATGAGTCAGTAGGTACTTACTCAATGGCACCTAACAACAACAACAACAACCTACAAATGGAACTCATCAAACAAAATCCATAGAAATCAAATTGACTATTGTTGTTGTTAAGTACTATGGATTCGGTTCTGACTCATAGTGACCCAGCACAGGGTTTCCGAGGCTGTAAACCTTTACGGGAACAGAACGCTTCATTTTTCTCCCATGGAACAGCTGGTAGTTTCAAACTGCTGACCTTGAGGTTAGTAGCCCGACTCGTAACCATTACACTACCAGAGCTCCTTGTATCTGTGGTAAAAGACAGTGGAAAAGCTCCATATCATCAGCCAACACAAGACCAAGGACAGACTGTGGAACAGACCAGCAATTGTTTGTATGTAGACTCAAGATGAAGCTGAAGAAAATTAAAACAAGTCCACAAGAGTCAACATATGACCTTTAACATATGCAACTTGAATTTAGAGAGCATCTCAAGAACAGATCTGATGCGTTAGACACTTGCACAAGAGATCAGAAGAGTCGTTGGCTAACATGAAGAACATAATACAGGAAAGTTTTTTAAAAGGTCATTAAGAAGACAAGACAGATGGAGAAGACCAAAGGGGATGTCAGAAGAGACTTTCAAACTTGCTTTCCAGTGTAAACATGCTAAAGCAAAGAAATGAAAAGCTAAAAGAGCTGAAAAGAAGATTTCAAAGGGCAGCTCGAGAAAACAAAGTCAGTTATTAACTATGAAATGTGTAAAGACCTAGAGTTAAAAAACTAAAAGTGAAGAACACACTCAGCATTTCTCAAGCTAAAAGAACTGAAGAAAAAATACAAGCCTTGAAATACTGAAATATTGTAAGATTCTATGGAAAAAATACTGAATGATACAAAAGCATCAAAAGAAGATGGAAGGAAAGCACAGAGTCACTGTCTCAAAAAGAAGCGGTCAATGTCTAATCATTTCAAGAGGCAGCATATGATCAAGAACATTTGGTACTAAAGGAAGAAGTCCAAGCTGTACTAAATGTACTGGTGAAAAAACAAGGCTTCAGGAATAGCCAAAATACAAATTGAAATCTTTCAAAAACCTGATTCAGGACTGTAGGAACTCACTTAGCCTTCAGTTGCAACACAATTTAAAGAATCACAAATCTTCACAACAGGGCCAATAAATAACATTATGGTACAGGGAGAAAAGGTTGAAATTGTTAAAGATTTCATTTTGCTTGGATCCACTATCAACACTCAGGAAGCAGCAGAAGGGAAATCAAAAGACTACAAGAAACCCAAAAGATACCTACAAAAATTGAAGAATGTACCATGTTCTTGGCTAGGAAGACCAAACATTGTGAAAATGTCAATACTGCCCAAAGCAATTTACACACATAATGCAAGACCAATTCAGGTTCCAATGACATTCTTCAAAGAGATGGAATAAACAATTACAAACTTTATATGGACAAGTAAGAGGACCCAGAATAAGCAAAATACTGCTTAAGATTAAGAATAAGGTTGGAAACCTCTAACTCCCTGATTTCAAATTTATTACACAGCTATAGTGGTCAAAACAGCTTGGTACTGGTACAATGAAAGATACATTGATCAATGGAACAGAATTGAGAATCCAGAAATTAACCCATCCACATATACCCAACTAATTTTGACAAAGTACCTATATATATCACATGGGGAGGGGATAGTCTCTTCAACAGATGGTGCTGGCAGAACTGGAAAGTGATATGCAAAAGACTGAAACAAGACCTTTACCTCATGCATTATACAAAACCCATGGATTAAAGACCTAAATGTGAATCCCAGAATTATGAAGGTCATCAATGAAAAAATAAGTGACAAATGTGAGGGCTCTAATTCAGGG
>NW_006408627.1:9890946-9894906 GCF_000296735.1 Chrysochloris asiatica
TGGTACATATACACAATGGAATAGTATGCGACCTTGAAGAACAACAAGGAAGCTGTAAGTTACCACATAACATTGATGAACCTTGAGGACATTATGTTGAGTGAAATCAGTCAGTCACAAAAGGAGAAATACTACATAGGATCACTATTGTAAAAGACTAAGGAAACGAACCCATACTAAAAGGGGGTGGTATTCTTTGCTGGTTACCAGGTTGAGGGTGGTGGGGTGAGGGGAGGGAGGAGAAGGTGGAGCACAGGGTAGGAAGTAGACACAGGATAGTTTGGGTGCTGGGAGGGGGTCAATACACAAGAAGAGGGAGGGGAATGGAAGAACAAGACAGATGGGAGAACAATTAGGCAGGTTTGCATGGGCTAAGTGGGACAGAGGTAAATGATGTATGCACAATCTTAGAACAACAGGGCTCTGGGATACAGGGATTGAGGCATGGTTGAAATGAACAAAACGTGGGAAATAATGTTAAGATGCTTGGATGTCTTTTGAATCTTGGTTTCCCTTGCATACCATTAAAAAATAGACACTTGAGGGGAAGAAAAAGAAATAGCCAGATATATCACCAGAGAAAGTTTGTAAGTCCATCTTCTGCTTATAACTGATTGGAATACCTAAAATGGGGCTACAACATGCCCAGTGAAGGAGGCTTCTGTGGAGCCTCTACATTGCATAAGACCACAGGTGGAATACCGAATCCCATCCAGAATCTTCTGAGGTTGGAAATTTCCACTTGAAAGGATGAGCAGATCAGCTTGGAGTAGCTAGGAGAACAGAGGAAACTTCTTAAAAGAAAGACCCGACAGGAAAAATCCAAAACAATTTAACAGCAGTCCGACAGACTACTACAAGAATAAGCAAGTTGCTCACACAGGAGACATCAAGGCAAGGGTCAGGTCCCCTCAGGGCAAACTCCCTTCCAAGAGTAAGACTCAAGGGGAATACATGAGCAGACATGTGCTCTGTATGGTGACCATGTTGGTCATCAATAAAGGGAAATGAGAGAAAAACAGCAATGAAGCTGTGAGCTAAGCGCTACAACGTTCAATAGACTTCTGTGAACCTGAGTGGAGACCTGGTTGGCCAGCAGTATGGCAAGACCTGGGGACTCATGGGCCCAGAGTCAGTGACATAGCCACAGAGGACCAGAGTGGAGAATGAAGTGTCCAGCTGATAAGAAGAGACAGCCACACTTGCAGGTAATACCCACTTGACCTGGCTTCAATGACTGGATGATCAGAGCTCAACTAGAAAAAGAAAGAAGAAAAAAAGAGTAATCTGATACAATTTGATGAACCTGACCTACACCTATGGATGCAGTAGCTCAAAAGAGGGAACAAACCTTACAGCAAGGATCATTCCCACTCCCTCAATACACAGGGTAGACAGGGATGCGCAACATGGACATTGGCTACCCAAAATGGGGGTGGGGGTGCTACAAAGGCAAGAAGTGATTGGCTTACAAGCTTTCAAGAGGGAGCCTAGATCCAGTGGGCATGGAGGAAGGTAAAATCTCCACTGAGTAGTATCTAATCTGTCTGGGCGGGACTGATGAAAGGAGATGGGGATAGCATTTATGTGGTACAATAGTGAATAATTACTATCAGGATTGACTGTGAGGGTTGGAAATGTAAAGGTAGACACTTTGTAGCAAATGGAGGGGAGTGGTTGACTGTGCATTCAAGGAGTAGAGGTCCCTAGGACCACCAAGGGAGAAGAGCAGAGTGTGAGATCCTACCCAGAGAAACAATGATGCCAGAGATGGTGGCAGAGATGATGACATGGAGAGATGGAGTGGCTGGGGACTCTACACCCAGAGAGGGAGAGGGGCTGTGTGCTGATGACCAGGAAGTAGGCTTGCAGAGTGTACCATTTGGTTGGTTGATGATGCATGGAGGCAACTGTAACCACGACAATGTAAAGATATATACGATAAGATGAATGTAAAGCTAATGTTCTCCCATGTAAACTATTACATAATTCACAATAAAACATTTAACACCCCCCAAAAGACATATTGTATTAGGCACATCTGTTGCATAAGAACAGTGTTCAATAGCAAAGATGTCAGTTTTAGGCCTAATATGTGCTGAGCCAAACCATGGTATTTTTAATAGCTTCATATGAATGTGAAAGTTGGACAATGAATAAAGCAGACCAGAAAAGAATTGATGCATTTGATTTATGATGATGGAGGAGAATATTAAAAGTATCATGGACTGCAAAAGTAACAAACCAATCTGTGTTGGAAGAAGTACAGCCATAATTTTCCTTGGAAGCAGGATGGTGAGGCTTCGTGTCTCATACTTGGAATGTATTATCAGGAGTGAGCAGTTCCTGGAGAAGGACATCACGCTTGGTAAAGTGGAGGGTAGGTGACTATGAGGAAGACCCCCAACAAGATGGGCCGGTACCGTGGCAGCAGCAATGTGCTGAAGCTTAACAACTGTGAGGATGGTGCAGGACTAAGCAGTGTTTCATTCTGCTATTATGATTTAAAAATGACTTGATGCCACTTAACAACAAAAACATATTTATAGTTTATAACTAATAGCTTTAGTAAGTTAGCTGTTTAATATAAGAAAATTTTATATTAAAATGTTATTTGTACAACTTTTTTCTCCAAGTATATCCCTTTCATTGATGCTTTCTACATTTTTCCTATTGAGAACTGTGAACAGAGTTCTACTATGTAATTTTAAATTATTTATATGTTTTTCATACACTGAAAGTGTAAAAATTCAATAATTCTACAGCAGTATTTTCCAATTCTATCATTTAAAAAATCTCTAATAATCTCACTTTGTTGTTGCTGTTAAGTGCAATGTATTCCTTTCTGACTCATACAGGCTCTGTATAGTGTTTACAAGGATTAGCTAGTGGATTTGAACCATCAACCTTGTTTTTAGTTATCCTACTACAGTGCTACACTTTTATTCTCACTTAATTACTTGCCAAATATTAAGTTAATTTGAAGGAAGAAGATTACATAAATATAACTAAGTGTTATAACACTCATTTAAAATGGAATGAATTATGGAATGAAAAGAATAATTGAATAAGGCACTGTTTACAAATTAAAATAGTACTTTCTCCCAAGGACCTATGCTTATCAATAAGATCATGGAATACTGCCTTCAGGCTTGGTTCATATTCCAGTCCTCCAGGTAAGTGAAGCAAGCACAACAGGAAAATAGGCATGTGTTAATTTTCCAATAGTTTAACAAATGAAATATTACAATTGCTTAAAGGCAAAAAAAAAAAAAAAAAATTTGGAAAGTACATAATGACTCAGAGAATCCCGGAACACTATGAAGGCATCTTACCTAATAACTCTAATTCTAAGACATATGCCTCTATAAATCCTCTCACGATGATTCAGCCTTTTAAGATTCAGCCTTTTAATTTGCCAAATACCTCATAAGACAACTAGTTCAATTTTCAGACACCTGAATCTTTAGACGTTGTTTTCTGTTGAGTGGAAATTGCCTCATTACATTCTATCCAGTTCAATATTTGGTCTATGAAATGTTTGAGAAAAGTTAATTTCATTTTATATATTTAAACAACTTTAAATAATTTAAGGTATCATTCAGTCAGTTCCATCTCATAGCCACCCTATGTAAAACAGTGCCCAGTCCTAAATCATTCTCAGAATTGATGCTATATTTGAGAACATTGTTACAGCCACTGTGTCAAACCATGAGTAAAAGGTCTTCCTCTATTTTCCTTGCCCTTTAGGAATAAGCATGGTATTCTTCTCCAGAGACTGGTTCCTCCAGACAACATGGACAAAGTACATGGGAGAAAGTCTTGTCATCGTCACTTCTAAGAAACATACTGGCTCTACTTCTTCCAAGACAGATTTGTTCGTACTTCTGGAAATTCAATCTTCTTCACCAATATCATAATTCAAATGTATCGATTCTTCTTCAGTTTTCACTATTCATT
>NW_006408627.1:9895276-9918534 GCF_000296735.1 Chrysochloris asiatica
AACACTGTCAGATATAGTGCCAGAAAATGAGGCCCTCAAGTTGGAAGGCACTCAAAATGCAACTGAAAAACAGCTGTCTCCTCAAAGTAGAGTTGACTGTGGTGACAAGAATGGAGTAAAACCCTTGGGACCTTAATTTGCTGATGAAGCACAACCCAAAATGAAGGGAAACAGCTGTAAACATTCATTAATAATTGGAACATGGATTGTACGATGTATGAATCTAGGAAAATTAAAAATTGTTAAAAAATGAAATGGAATGCATAAACATCAATATCCTAGGCATTAGTGAGCTGAAATGGGCTGGTATTGGCCATTTGGAATGCGACAATCACATGGTTTACTATGCCGGGAATGACAAATTGAACAGATATGGCATGGCATTCATCGTCAGAAAGAATTTATCAAGATCTGTCATGAGGTACAATGCTGTCTGTGATAGGATAATATCCATGCACCTACAGAGAAGACCAGTTAATACCAGTATGATTCAAATTTACACACCAACCACTAAAGCCAGTGAGGATGAAACTGAAGAATTCTACCAACTTCTTCAGTCTGAAATTGATCAAACATGCAAACAAAATGTATTGATAATCATTGGGGATTGGAATACAAAGGTTAGGCTGGAAACAAAAAGGAAGGATCGGTAGTTGGAAAACATGACCTTGGTGATAGAAATGATACTGGAGATTGCATGACAGAATGTGGCAAGACCAATGATTTATTCATTTCCAGTACCTTGTTTAAACAGCATAAAAGACAACTGTACACATGGACCTCACTAGATGAGGTCACAGAAATCAAACTGACTGCATTGGTGGAAAAAGATGGAGGAAAAGTTCCATATCATCAGTCAAAACAAGGCCAGGGGCAGACTGTGGAAGAGACCATCAATTAGTCATATGCAAATTCAGACTGAAGCTGAAGAAATGAAAACAAGTTCATGAGAGTCAAAATATGACCTTGAATATATACCACCTGAATTTAGAGATCATCTGAAGAACAGATTTGATACACTAAACACTAAAGACACAAGACCAGAAGAGCTGTAGGATGATAGCAAGGATATCATACAGGAAGAAAGCAAAAGGTAATTACAAAGACAAGAAAAAAGAAGACCAAAATGGATATCAGAAGAGACTGAAATTTGCTCTTCAGCATAGATATGCTAAAGCAAATGGAAAAAATGAGGAGGTACAAGAACTGAACAGAAAAGTTCAAAAGTTAGATAAAGAAGACAAAGACAAATATTATAACAAAATGTGCAAAGACCTGGAGTTAGAAAACCAAACAGGGAAGAACTCGCTCAGCATTTCTCAAGCTGAGGGAACTGAAGAAAAAATTCAAGCCTCAACTTGTGTCAAAAGATTCTCTGAGCAAATTAGTGAATGATGCAGAAAGCCTCGAAAGAAGATGGAAGGAGTATGCATAGTCACTGTACCAAAAGGAAATGTTTGATGCTCAATCATTTCAAGTGGTAGCATATGATCATGAACTGATGATTTTGGAGGAAAGAGTCCAAGGTGCATTGAAGGCATTGGCAAAGAAAAATGCATGAGGAATTGATGGAATAAAAATTAAAATCTTTAGTAAAGTGAGGCAGCAATGGAGGTACTCACTCCTCTATGCCAAGAAATTTGGAAGACAACTATCTGGCCAACCAATTGGAAGAGATCAGTATTTGTGTCCATTCCAAAGAGAGGTGACCCAAGGGAACGCATAATCATCAGACAATATTGCTATCCCATGCAAGTAAAGTTTTATTAAAGGTAATACAGAAATGGATACAATCATACAAGTTCTCTAACTTCCAGAGGTTCAAGCCAGATTCAGAAGAGAACGTGGATTGAGGAATATAACTGCTAATGTCAGAAGGATGTTGAGTGAAACAAGAGAATATGTTTACATGTGCTTTATTGAATATGCAAAGGCTCCCAATTGTGTGGATCTTAACAAGCTATGCATTGAGAAGTATGAGTATTCTGGAACACTTAATTGTGCTTATGAGGAACTATACATAGAACAGGGAGCAGCTGTTCGAAATGAACAAGGGAACAATGAATGGTTTTAAATTAGGAAAGGTGTGAGCCATGGTTGTATTCTTTCAACATATCTATTCAACCTGTACTCTGAGCAAATCATCCGAGAAGCTGGGTTATATTTAAAAAATGTGGCATCAGGATTGGAGGAAGACTCATTAACAACCTCCGATATGCAGATGATACAACCTTGCTTGCTGAAAGTGAAGAGGACTTAAAATACTTACTGATGAAGATCAAAGACCACAGCTTTTGGGTGTGGATTGCATTTCAATGTAAAGAAAACAAAAATCTTCACCACTGGACCAATAAGCAACATTCTTATAAATGGAGAGAAGATCAAAATTGTCAAAGACTTCATTTTCTCAGATCAACCACCAACACTCATGGAAGTAGTGGTCAAGAAATCAAACAACATATTGCATTAGGCAAATCTGCTGCACAAGTCCTTTTCAAAGTGTTGAAGAGCAAAGATGTCAGTTTGAGGACTAAGGTGCACCTGACTCAAGCCATGGTATTTTCAAAAACCTCATATGCATGCAAAAGTTGGACAGTGAATAAGGAAAACTGTAGAAGAATTGATGCTTTTGAGTTAAAGTGTTGGAGGAGAATATTGAAAACACCATGGACAGCCAAAAACCAAATAGATCTATGTTGGATGAAGTACAGTCAGAGTGCTCCATGGATGTCAGGATGGCCAGACTTCGTCTCTCATATTTCAGACATATTGTCAGGAGGGACCAGTCACTGGGGAAAGACATCATGTTTGGTAAGTAAGGCGGAGGGTCAGAGAAAAAGAAGACAACCCCCAGCGAGATGAATTGGCAAAGTGGCAGCATCAATGGACTCAAGTGTAGCAATGATTGTGAGTATGACCAGGACTGGGCAGTGTTTCTTTCTGTTGTACATAGGGTCCCTATGAGGTGGTACTGATTCAATGGTACCTAACAACAACAGCAATGGGCAAAACATTGAATGATTCAGAAAACATCAAATGAAGATGGAACGAATACACAAGACACTATACCAAAAAGAAATGGTCAATGTTCAACCATTTCAAGAGAAGGCATATATATGATCAAGAATCAATGATACTGAAAGAAGAAGTCCAAGGTGCACTGACAGCACTGGCCTGGTATTTGATGAAATGCAAATTGAAATCTTTCAATATAGAGGTAGCATTAGAGGCACTCACTCATCTATACCAAGAAATTTGGAAGACAGTTACCTGGACATCTTATTGGAAGAGATTAATATTTGTGCCAACTTCAAAGAGAGGTGACCCCACAGAATGTGGACATCATCAGACAATATAAATAATGTCACATGCAAGAAAAATTTTGCTAAAGATAATTTTAAAATGGCTTATTAACAACTTGCAATAGTCAGATGATACAACCTTTCTTGATGAAAGCAAAGTGGACTTAAAATACTTACTGATGAAGATCAAAGACCATAGCCTTTGGTATGAGTTGCACCTCAATGTAAAGAAAACAAAAATCCTCACAACTGTATCAGTATATAACATCAATGTAAATGGAGAAAATATCAGAGCTGTCAAAGACATCATTTTAATCAGATCAACAAGACCTCTTCAAAATGTTCAAGAGCAAAGCTGTCATTTTGAGGAATAATATGCACCTAACCTAAATCATGGTATTTTCTTTCTTTCTTTTCTGGCAAGAGGTATGTTTATTGCTTTAATAACACAAATGAACATTGCTCTAGCAACACTTGTTAGAAGTAACTTCAAGCACAGCTATCATACACAATAAAGTCTGAAAACAACATTACCGACTGTGCACCATTTCCCCTAATAGCTTTGATTTTTTTAATGAGTTTTTTTTCTTTTTCTTTTTGATTACAAGTCTTTTTCTTATTCTTTTTTTTTTTTTATGTATGCAAAAACACACAGGAATATATAATATTTTAAACAATCAAAAGGCACATTTTGCAAACCAGCACCTTGCCTGTCAGCATACTGCCTGTCTCTATGAGTCTAGAACCTTCAGCTGCTCTCTCTCAATGCCATCACCTCTGCCTCCATCTCCGGTGGTGCTGCTTCTCGGGTTAGGATCCAATGTTCTGTTCATGCTCTTCCTTCTTGCTGGTCCTAGGGTCTTCTGTTCCTCCAATGTAAGATTAACTAGTATCCTTTTTTGTCACACAGCTTCTACCTTTACGCTTGTGACAATCCCAATTAGTCATGATAACAATTACCCACTATTGAATCAAAAGAATCCTATCCCTATCTTCTTTCACCAGACCCATCTAGACAAGATGAAGACTATTCTGTGTATATTCCACCTTCTCCAGCTTGCTCTGAAACTAAACTCTCCCATGAAAACTTGTAAGTCAGCCACTTTGTGTCTTTATAGCCCTCTCCCTGCCCCCGTTTTAGGTAATCAATGTCTAAGTTGCCCATCCCTATCAACCCTGTGTACTGAGGGGATAGACTTGATCCTTGATTTGAAGACTCCTTTCCTCCTGATTGGTACTTTGAGATATTTCTGTTGAGCATGAGTATCTTTATGAGGTCTTTGTGGGTCTCTATGAGTTGGTACTGACTCAATGGAACCTAACAACAACTACATCTACAAGTAAAAGTCAAGTTCATCAAATTGCAGGAAATTACACTTGTTTCCTGTATCAAATTTATTTATCTTCCTCTAGTCAACTTCTGATCATCAAGCCATCCAACCTAGGTCAAATGGGTACTATCAGCAAGTTTGGGCATTCTTGTGCAACCATGGTATTTTCTATAGCCTCATATGCATATGAAAGTTGGGCAATAAGTAAGAAAGACTATGGAAGAATTGATGCATTATGTTATGGTGTTGGAGGAGAATATGAAAAGTACCACAGATTGTCAGAAGAACAAACAAATATGCTCCTTAGAAGTCAGGATGGTGAGACTTTGTGTCTCATACATCAGACATGTTATCAGGAGGGACCAGTCTCTGGAGAAGGACAGCATACTTGATAAAGTGAAGGGTCAGCAAAAAAGAGAAAGGCACCCAATGAGATGAATTGACACAGTGGTAGCAGCAATGGGTTCAAGCAGAGCATCAATTATGAGATTGGTGCAGGACTGTGCACTGTTCTTTCTGTTGTCCCTAGGGTCTCTATGAGTTAGTACTGATTTGAGAGCAGTTGGTGGGTTTGAACCACTGACCTTGTGGATAACAGCCCAGTGCTAAAAATATCATTAGGTCAGGCACATCTTAGTCCTCAAAGTAACATGTTTTTAATGGTTTAAAAGAAGTCTTTTGTAGCAAATTTGCCCAGTGCAATATGTCACATGATTTCTTGTCTGCTTCTTTCATGAGTGCTGATTATAGATCCAGGTAAAGTAAAATCCTTGACAGCTTTAATCTTTTTCCCCTTTATCATGATGTTGCTTACTGGTCCAGTTGTGAGGATTTCTGTTTTTTTATGTAGTCCACACAGAAGGCTGTAGCTTTTGATTTTCATCAGCAAAGGCTTCAAGTCCTCTTTGCTTTTAGAAAGAGGACTTGAAGGCTTTCGGTTGTTACTGAGTTTTCCTCTAATCCAGATACCATGTTCTTCTTCATAGTCTCGCTTCTCAGACTTTGCATAGCATGGATTTAGATAATAGCTGAAGTGTGCTTTCTTTCTTTTTTTTTTACTGTTCTGAGAACGAATACATACAAGATTCTTCTTTGTCTTTGGTACTTATCTAAATCAATATTAAGATTTAGTTGTGAATTAATTAACTGTTGATGCTATCTAATTATGTCATTCTTTCATTTAAATGCTAGCTTAAATTTTCTACTACTGTAACAATAAGCTTACTTATGATCGTTTGCATATGAACATTAAAACAATGCACATGACTAACTATGCTTTAAAAAAAAAAAAAAAAAAAAAGACTTTGAATAAGTGATCTAGACTTGGAAGTGCCTTTGCCCACAATCTAAAAGTCTCTTAATGCTAACCTGTAACTGTGCTATCAGACCATGTGTTTGGTTGGTTTTTAAGTTGCATATTACAGAGAAGTACTTGCCTAAGGAAGACCGTAGAATTGATGCTTTTGAGTTATGGTGTTGGAGGAGAATATTGAAAGTGTCATGGGTTGCCAAAAGGACCAACAGATCTGTGTTGGAAGAAGTGCAGCCAGAGTGCTCCTTGGAGGTCAATATGGCCAAACTTTATCTCTCATACTTTGGACATATTGTCAGGAGGGACCAGTCACTGGCAAAGGATATCATCAGCATCAATGGGATCAAGAGGGGCAACGATAGTGAGGTTGGCCCAGGACTGTGTAGTGTTTCATTGTGTTGTGCACAGGGTCGCTATGAGTCAATATCAACTCAATGGCACCTAACAACAAACAACAACTTGCACTATCACTCAGATTTGCAGAACAAGTGTACCTAATGCCTTTGTGTCACTCTCACTAATCTAATTTTCCTCTCACATCTCATTATCAGTATATTGTGGGATAGAAAAGCAAAATTAAATTTAAAGTGTCATCTAAACAGACTACCACTCATCTGTCAGTTTGCTGTACTGTGGTGGCTTCAGTATAGATGTGATGCTGGAAGCTACGCCACCAGTATTTTAAATACCAGCAAGTTCCACCTGAACTTCCAGACTAAAACAGACTAGGAAGAAGGAAAGGTGGACTATTTCAGAATGTTTAGCCACTAAAAACCTCATAATATCAGGGAAACACTATCAGAAAACACCAGATTATTGAATGTTCAAACATTATGAATAGCACTAGAATATTGTCAGATATAATGCCAGAAGAGCAACTTCTCAGGATGAAAGGCAGTCACAAAAATATTGAGGAAGAGGTGTCTCCTCAAAGCAGAGTTGACTGCGATGACAGGAAGAGAGTAAAGCTTTCAGAATGTTCATTTGCTGATGGAGCACAAATCAAAATTAGGAAAAACAGTTGTAACATCCATTAATAATTAGAATATGGAATGTATTAAGTATTAATCTAGGAAAATTGGAAGTTGTCAAAAATGAAATGGAACACATACAGATCGATATCCTAAGCACTGCTCTTTTGTTTTGTTGTTAAGTACCACCAAGTCAGTTCTGACTTATAACAACCCTATATAGGATTTCCAAGGAGCAGCTAGGGGGTTTAAACTGCTAACTTTGTGGATCATGGTCCAACAATGATCTTACAGTGTCACACTAGGGCTCCTATTCTAAGCTGAAATGGATTGGCATTGCCATTTTGAATTTGACAATTATATGTTTACTATATTTAGAATAACAAATTAAAGAGGAATGACATCACATTCATCATCAAAAAGAACATTTCAAGATCTATCTTGAAGTGCAGTGATGTCTGTGATAGGAAAATACCTATACACATACAAAGAAGACGAGTTAATACCACTATTATTCAAAATTATGCATCAACCACTAAAGCCAGTGATGATGAAATTAAACAATTCTATCAACTTATTCAGAATCCTGGTGTGGTGCTGTCGGACAAATCCTGGACTGCTAACCACAAGGTAGATAGTTCAAACCAACCAGTCACTCCATGGTAAACCTATATAGGGTTGCTATGAATCTTAGCCAACTTGACAGCATTTTACAACAACAACACTAACTTCTTCAGTCTGAAATCAATCAAATATGCAATCAAGATGTATTGATAATTACAGGAGATTGGAATGCAAAGAATGGTAACAAAGAAGGATCAGTAGTTGGAAAATATGGCCTTGGTGACAGAAACAATGCTGAAGCTTACATGATAGAATTAGGAAAGGCTAGTGAGTTTCACAGCAAATACCTTTTTAAACAACATAAAAGATGACTATACACATAGAACTCACTAGATGAAACACACAGAAAACAAATAGATTAAATTTGTGAGAAGAGATGGTGGATGATTATATCTGTAAGAAAGAATGGTGGATAAGATTCATATCACCAGCGAAAGCAAGGTTCCACATCATCAGACATCCAATTTGGTCTTTTCCTGTTTTCTTGTCTTCTTAATGACCTTTGTTTTCTTCCTGTATATTCTTGATGTCATCCCACAACTCTTCTGATCTTTGGTCATTAGTGTCTAATACATCAAATCTACTCTTGAAGTGATTTCTCAATTCAAACCTACTAGTCACTCTCAGAATCCCTAGACAGGGTAGCTATGAGTCAGGAGAGACTAGATAGCACACAACAACAGAGAAGCACTGTAAGACAAACACTGGACTAGTAACCACAAGGCTGGCAGTTCAAACTCACCAGTTGCTCTTGGAAACCCTATACAGTGTTGTTATGAGTTGGAGTTGACCCGATGGCAGACAACAAGAGAGTGAAACTAGACTACAGTGAAAACATCAGCCTAATGATTGAAAATTACTCATTTACCAGAGTAACCAAACGCCAACTTTGTGAATTTTATGTTAACCGTAAAAAAATTCTCTATACTTTGGCAATAAACTAAGGAAAATTATTAAACTTTATACATGGGTCACTGAATTTCAGCTGAGGTAGAGAGATCAATGTACTGTGGGCCAAGAGCAATCAGAGATGACTGAAAATCTGTATGACAAATTGGGCCAATCTGCCTCATTCTACATAGCTCCAGTTCTAATGTTTTTCATTTATAAAACTAGGAAAAAAGAAAATCTGTAGGTTTAGGTAAAGTAAAAGCTCAGTGTTTTACACAAATAACTTTGATTTTGAAGAAGATTCTTTGGAGAAATGTTGTTATTGTTAAGTGCCATCGAGTTGGTTCCAACTAATAAAGATCCTGTATGGTGTTTCTGAGAAGCAGCTGGTGGGTTTGAACAGCCAACCCTGTGACTCAAGCTGACCTTGAGATCCAGTGCATGATCCTGCAATAGCACATCATAGAAACATTAAAAAAAAAAAAATCCTGTTGGTGTTGAGTCAATTCTGACTCATAGATACTTTGGCACAAATTGTTGTTATTGTTAAATACCATGAAGTTGGTTCCTACTCATATAATGACCCTGCAAAGGGTTCCGAGGCTGTAGATCTTTACGGGAGCAGAAAGCCTCATCTTTCTCCCATGGAACAGCTGGTAGTTTCAAACTGCCAACCTTTGGGTTAGCAGCCTGATTCATAACCACTACTCTACCAGAGCTCAAATTAGATCTGCCCAGTATACAAGGTTGTTGAGTCAGAACCGATTCCGTGGCACTTAACAATAACATATGTTTTCTGAGGCTGTAAATCTTTACAGAAGCAGACAGTCTCATCTTTCCCCCTCAGAGTAGCTAATGGGTTTGAACTGCCCAGTTTTTGGTTAGCAGTCACATGCTTAATCGCTATACAACAAGGACCCCTAGATAGAAAAAATTTGATATTGTTGTTAAATCATGTCTAGTCAATTTTTACTCCTAGAAACCCTCTATAGAGGCGGCTGGTGAATTTGAAGCACCAGCTTTGTAGTCCAGTGCTTATCCTACAGCACTACATCAGAACTATGATACAGAAACAACTACCTAGATGCCTAGATGCTATAAACTTTGAGTACTGGTATATTACTGTACGGTAATGGCCTGCTAACCCCAAGGCTGGTGGTTCAAACTCACCAGCAACTTCTCAGAAATCCTGTACAGAGTCGCTATGAGTTGGAACTGACTTGATGGCACTTAAACAACAACATAAGCTTTGGGGCTATAAAAAAGAAAGAGAATGAGACAGACATACAAACTAAATGACCCACAGAAAGCTGAAAAGTTCCAAACAAGGAGATAGAGAAATCAAGCTGCAGAGTTCCTAGGAAAAGTTCAATCTGTGGAGCTTCTACACCATCTGGTGACCATTCTGTGTATCAAGAATTACACAGATACACTGGCACACTTCAGAAAACCATCACAACCTACAATATATTTCAACTGCTTCTAAAAACTTAAAAAAAAAATAAGTGGGATCTAACCTATGAGTCAGAACCAACTTGATGGCACCTAACAACAACTTACATGTAAAAAAAACAAAAAACAAATGAGCAAAGATTAAGTTGATAATAAGGAATATGGTACTTCTCATTTGGTTATCTCTGAGAACAGCTAAAAGGCTATCTTAAGCCCCTTTGGAATGCAATACCAATATGAAAATAAATAATTTTCTTTTATAGAAATATATATATATATATATATATATCCACATATGTATTTTTCTGTATCTTGAAATAAAACTTTGAATTAGTGCATTTTACAAACTCAAATGGTAAATTACAAAATCAGCAATATCTGACTACTGCACAAAATTAGGTACAAGCATCAACAGATCTACTAATAAAATTCATAAACCTCAGGCCTAGAAAATATATACAATTTCACACTGATTTAATATCCAGTGTTATACATCGATGCTACTGTTACACAGTTGCTATGAGTTGGAACCAACCTAGTTTTCTCAGTATCATGTTCAGTGATCATTCTATAACAGATAGCCCAGAATTACTACAGATAAGAATGTGAAATAGACAAATATCACATACACATTCAAATCATTGAATATATTCATTCTTTCTCTATGTAGACACAGGAGCTTTTTAATAACTACATTTCAACACTGATTTTAACTCTTAGAAACAAGAAAGACTGAAGTCAGTGCTCTACGTTAAACCAGACTGCCTTAACCAAATAAACTTAGTTTGCATATCCCTTCACCTTTTTCTGAAAAGGAAAGAGGATAAAAATCCTGAATGCCACCCATACTACTGCTTAAAGTCCATTTAAATAGATAAGAGATTTAAGGAACAAATCTTCCTTCATCTCCCAGGAAGGAAAAGCAAAATGCAACTCAAAATAAGGAAGGTTAAGGGCCTCTGCTGAACTCTCAAGAGTATCCACAGAAGACTGAAGAAGGCCTGTACTTACACAGATGGCTAGAGCTCCGGCCCCCATCCTCTCAGGAAGTGTCTGGAAGAACTAATGAAGACCGGATGAAAACATTAAAATGACAGCAAATTACTAAAATTCCATTTAATGTGTATGCTTTGATTTAAAAAACCAGCTTTCAATCCAAAGTCTCCGCGGTAAGCAGAGAGCATTCCCTAACACTTTAGGAAGTGAGGTTTTGTTTCTCATTGGGTTAAACCCACATGGCTGGGAGGACTGCCTGGAGTTGAAATTTGATCCAGAGCGTCTAGTATTGGCTAGCAGAGGGAGTCATGTGACGCAGGTCGCAAGTCACTGGCATCTTTTTCTTAAACCTGACTTGCTAGATACCACACACAGACTTCTTCAGTTCATTTGGTGATTCTCCTTAATGACTAACAGAGCTTTCAAAGAAGGCAACACTCCGTTCTTTGTCATTACTCAACTCTTACCTAAAGGAAAATCACATATTCACATGCAGGTTTCAATGGGCAAGCACGGTCCTTATTTTTCTGAAGCAGTTGCCTACAGAATTTGTCTACCCTTCCTCTTTATTCTACTATAATTATTCTAAATGAAAATATTCTGTTTTCGCATTGCTGTTACTGCTTCTAATTACTTTTGATTCATTTTACTCACATATACTGGTAATTATACAACTTCTATACAGCCATAATTTGGCATCTGTGATTTCCAGCCTAGAAAATTTGCCTCAAGTTAATTGTTTATAACTTACTTCTTTTGTTGTATCACTAGGAAATTTGGTAGATTCTAAAATTTCCAAATATTTGAACCGAAAAAAAAAATTTAACAAAAGGCAAAAAGAACTCTATTTTCATTCTTACTTTATCTGTGAAGTCTTTTTCATTATTATTTGGCACAATTACAGAATGCAGTTTAATATTGCATGTAAAGCTCCATTTGATTCAACATTTAAAAACTTAAATTAGTCCAATAAAATCACTAGAGTAACTATGAAGAAGGTTGGAATGACTAGACAGTAACTAGACAATATATTCAAGTTGTTGTTCTTAGGTGCCATCTAGTAAGATCCCACCCAAAGTTACCCTATGCACAACAGAGAGAAACACTGCTCGCTCCTGCGACAATCTCACAATCATAAATATGCTTGAGTCCATTGCTGCTGCCATGGTGCCAATCCATCTCACTAGGGCACTCTGCATCACCGACCTTCCACTTTACCAAGCATGATGTCCTTTTCCAGGCACTGTTACCTCCTAATAATGTGTCAGAAGTATGAGGTATTATAATTATCAATGTAATGCTTTGTTTTTTTTTCAATGTTTTTATTGTGAATTGACAGAAGGTTTACAGAGCCTATCATCAGCTTTACAGTCAACAAATCATTGCAATGATTACAATCCCCTCCAAGCGACATCAGCTAACAGTATTTACCTCTATGACCTTTTTTTCCTGGAAGGAGATTATGCTTATTGCTTCAATAACATAAAAGAACACTGGTCTATCAACACTTGTTATGAATATTCTCAAGAACAGCAATCACACACAATAAAAATTGAAAACATTAATGACTACACCATTTCCCCCTACAACAACATTTTTTTTTTTTTAATGCAAAGGCTTTTTTATTTTTAATGTACATAAGAACACACAGGAATATATGATTTTTTAAACAGCCAAAGGGCATATTTTACAAACGAGCCTCCTGCCCATCAACACACAGCCTTTCTCTCTCCATGAGTCTAGAGTCCTTATCTGCTCTATCTCTACATGCCATCACCTCTGCATCCATCTCTGGTGTTGTTGCTTCTCTGGTTAGGATCCAATGTTCTGCTCATGCTCTTCCCTCTTGCTGATCTTAGGAATCTCTGTTCCTGGAATGTAAGATTAACTACCCCCCCCCCTTTGTTATGCAACTTATACCTTTACACTTGTGACAATCACAATTAGTCATGATAACAATTATTCACTACTGTATCAAAAGAATCCTATCCCCATCTCCTTTCAACAGACCCAACTAGACAAGATGAAAACTGTTCAGTGGGTATTCTACGTTCCTCACTTGCTCTCAAACTAACCTCTCTCAAGAAAACTTGTAAGCCAGCCACTTTGTGCCTTTATAGCCCCACCTCCACCCCCAGTTTTAGATAGACAATGACTAAGTTGCCTGTGCCTATCAACCCTGTGTACTGAGGGGATAGACTTGATTCTTGAAGACTCCTTTCCTCTTGATTGGTAGATTGAGATACTACATCTATAAGTAAAGGTCAAGTTCATCAAATTGTAGCAAATTACATTTGCTTCCTGTATCAAGTTTCTTCATCTACCTCTAGTTGACCTCTGGTCATCAAGCCATCCAAGCTAGGTCAAATGGCTACTATCTGCAAGTTTGGGCATTCTTGCGTACCTCCCCCCACTTTATATCAGCTGGAAGGTTTATTCCCAGCTCTAGCCCCCTGTGGCTAGGTCATTGTCCATGGACTCAGGAGTTTCCAAGTCTTCCCAAACTTTGGACCAACCAGTTCTTCCTCTTCTCTTTCATATCTTAAGGTCGACAGGAGTTTATGGAACAAGGTCAAGCTCAGTCCACATCTTCATTGCTTCCTTTTCCCCACTTACACTTACAAGTAGACTAACGTGGTCAACAATGAGTTTACATGCATACTCAGGGGTTTCCTTTGAGTTTCAGTCTTGGAAGGGGGTTTGTCATGAAGGGACTTGATGGCTTGTCTTGATGGCTCCCAGGTGAACAGCTTGCTTGTTCTTATAATAGCCAAACAGTCTGTTTTGTTTTTCTACCTGCAGGTCTTTCTTTCAAGAAGTATCTTCTGTTCCTTTAGCCACTCCAGGTTGGTCTGCATGTCTTTTCAAGTGGGAGTGTCCCACCACAGAAGGTTCTGGTTGGAGCTCAGGATTCCAGCAAATGTCCTATACAAAGGTTCCACAAGAAGCCTATTTTACTGGTCAAGTTCCAGAACCCCTTATAGGTATTCCAATCAGTTATAAACTGAAAAGGGGTTTACAAGTTTTCTGAAATCATATTTCTCTCTCAAGTGTCTCTTTTACACTTAAAGAAAACAATATCCATAATGCAATCAATCACCATAGCATTATTTCCACTCTTTTACCCATTCAGATTATGCTTCGATTCTGTATCACAGAGCCCTGTTGTTCCAAGGTTGAGCATACATCATTATTTACCTCTGTCCCATTTAGCCCTTGCAAACCTTACTACGTGGTCCCTGATCTTCTTTGTTTATCTACCCCTCCCCATTTTTGTGGCTTACCCTCCCCTCCTCACCCAAGCTATGATGTTACTATCTCCAATCTGTGCCTTACCGTCCCCTCCCTCCTACCTTTGGTATACAACAGAGAACTTTTTCCCCCCTTTAGTATGGCCATCTTTTCTCAAGTTTTTATAATAATGGTCTTATGCCATATTTGTCCTTTTGTGAACAGTCAAATATCTTAACATTATTTCCTATCCTTTACTCCTTCAGCCTGTGTCTTGATCCCTATATCATGTTGTTGTTCTTGTTAAATGCCATCGAGTCAGTTCCAACACATAGTACTCTGTATAGGGTTTCCAAGCAGCAGTTGGTGAGCTTGAACCACCGACCTTGCAGTTCAAACTGCATTAACCGACAGTGCCACACCAAGACTTTAGCCCAAGGCACCACATAGAGCCTTGTTATTCCAAGGCTGTGCAAACGTCACAATATATCTCTATTCTATTCAGCCCATGTAAACCTCCCAGAGTCTTCCCATCCTCCCCACTCCTCCTCCCTTTCTTGTGTATTGGCCCCCTTCTATTTACTGCCACCCTACCCCCCGATTCAACATGTGTCCATCTCCTGATCTATGAGTTACTATCCTCTCCTTCCCACCCCTGGTAACCCTCAAAGAACTATTCTTTTAGTATAGAAGTCTTTTCTTAAGTTTTTACAATAATAGACTTATACATTATCTATCCTTTTGTGTCTGACTAATTTCACTCAGCATAATGTTCACAAGGCTAATCCATGTTATGCTGTGTTTTGCAGCTTCATCATTATTCATCAACGTAGCATAGTATTCCATTGTGTGTATGTATCAGAGTTTGTTTATCCATTCTTCCATTGATGGGCATTTGGGTAGTCTCCAATTTTTGGCTATTGTCAATAGGGCTGCAATGAACATTGGTATGCATATATCTACTTGCATTCTGGCTTGTATTTCTTCTGCATATATACTAAGTAAAGGAATTGCTGGATCATAAGGTATTTCTACTTTCAGCTTTCTGAGGAAGTGCCATACCATTCTCACAGTGGTTGAACCAATTTGCAGGCCCTCTCTCCACATCCTAGCCAACATTTGCTGTCCTTTGGTTTTTTGAGCCTCGCTGTCACCGCTGGTGTGAGATGATACCTCATTGTTTTGATTTGCACCTCTCTGGTGGCTCATGATCTTGAACATTTCTTTATATGTTTGTTTGCTGCCAGAATGTCATCCTTGGTAAAGTGTCTATTCATGTCCTGTGCCTATTTTTAAATTGGGTTATGTGTCTTGTAGATGTGTTGTAGTTTTCTAAAAATGTTAGAAATTAGTCCCATGTCTAATGTGTCATGGCAAAATATTTTTCCCCAGTCTATGGGTTCTCTTTTTACTTTTTTGGTAAATTTTTTTGATGCACATAAATTTCTAATTTTCAGTATGTCCCAGTCATCTAATTTGTTATCTCTTCTTTGTGTGCTTTTTGCTATGTTTGACAGTCTATGTATACCATATATTAGAGCCCTTAAGTTGTCCCTGTTTTTTCATTGATAATCTTTATAATTCTGGGATTTACATTTAGATCTTAAATCCATGTTGAGCTCATTTTTGTATATGGCGTGAGGTATAGTTCTTGGTTGATTCTTTTGCAAATCAATTTCCCGTTTCGCCAACACCATTTATTGAAGAGACTATCTCTTCCCCATCCAATGTACTTTGGCTCTCTATCAAAGATCATTTGACTCAATGTGGATGTATTTACTTCTGGGTTCTCAATTCTGTTTCATTGATCTATGTATCTTTCATTGTACCAATATCTGGTTATTTTGACCACTGTGCCCTGTAATAATTCTTGAAGTCTGACAGCACGAAGCCTCCCACTTTGGTCTTTTTCTTGAGCAGGGCTTTGCTTATTGGAGGTCTCTTTTCCTTCCAAATAAAGTTTGTGATAGTTTTTCCATATATTCAAAGAATGCTGTTGGAATCTGGATTGGGATTACATTATATCTGTAGATTGCTTTGGGTAGTATTGACATTTTCACAATGTTAAATCTACCTATCCATGAGCATGGTACATTCTTCCATTTTTGTACATCTCTTTTGGTTTCTTGGAGTAGTGTTTTGTAGTTTTCTTTATATAGGTCTTTTGTTTCTCTGGTTAGATTTATTCCTAAATACTTCATCCTTTGGGTCACTATCATAAATAGCATTGTATTCCTTATTTCTTCTTCAATGCTTTCTTTATTAGTATATAAGAATCCAACTGATTTTTGTATATTGATCTTGTATCCTGCCACTTTGCTGAATTTACCAGTGATTTCCAGTAGCTTTTTTGTTGAGTCTTTGGAATTTTCTATGTATAGGATCATATCATTTTCAAATAGAGTTTTACTTATTCTTTTCCAGTTTGGATATTTTTAATCTCCCTTTCTTAATTTATAGCTCTGGCTAAGACTTCCAACACAATGTTGAATAGGAGCAGTGATAACAGTCATCTTTGTCTGGTTCCTTTCAACAGGGGGAATGCTTTCAGTTTTTCCCCATTGAGAGTGATGCTGACTGTTGGTTTTGTATATATGCTCTTAATTATGTTATGTTGAGGAATTTTCCTTCACTTCCTGCTTTGTTTAGTGTTTTTATCAGGAATGGATGCTGGATTTTGTCAAATGACTTTTCTGCTTCAATTGATATAATCATGTGGGTTTTTGTCTTTTTTTCTATTTATGTGGTGAATTACACTGATTCTTTTTCTAATATTGAACCATTCTTGCATCCCTGGTATGAATCCCACTTGGTCAGGATGTATTATTTTTTTGATATGTTGTTGAATTCTACTGGCTAGGATTTTGTTGACAATTTTTGCATCTATGCTCATGAGTGATACTGGTCTATAATTTTTTTTTTAGTGATGTCTTTGTTTTAGTATGAGGGTTATGCTTGCTTCATAAAATGTATTAGGAAGTCTTCCACTCTTTTCTATATTCTAGAAAAGTTTGAGTAGAAGAGGTGCCTGCTCGTCTCTGAATGTTTGGTAAAATTCACTGGTGAAATCATCTGGGCTGGGCTTTTTTGGTTGTGAGTTTTATAATAGCCTGATCTATTTCTTTCTTTGTTATAGGTCTCTCCAAGTTTTCTGCTTCCCTCTGTGTAAGTTTAGGTAGATCATGTTTTTCTAAAAATTCATCAGTTTCCTCCAGATTTTCAAATTTGTTGGAGTACAGTTCTTCAGAGTACTCTGTTATTATTTTTTTTCATTTCCATTGGTTCTGTTGTAATCTTTCCCATGTGATTTCTTATACATGCTATTTGTGTCTTTACCCTCTTTTCTTTTGTATGGTTTGTCAATTTTATTAATCTTTTTCATAGAAATAGCTTCTTGTCTTGTTAATTTTCTCTATTTTTTTTTTTTTCTGTTTTCTATCTTATTTATTTCTGCTCTAAACTTTATTAATTATTTTCTTCTTGTGGCTGTGGCTTTACTTTGCTGTTCTTTTTCTAATTTTTGGAGATGTTATGTTAGTGTGTTGATTTTGGTTCTTTCTTCTCTTTGTATGTGTGCTTTTATTACAAAAAAAGTCCTCTCAGCACTGCTTTTGCTGTGTCCCAAAGGTTTTGGTATGTTGTGTTTTCATTCTCATTTCTTTCTTGGCATTTTTTAACTTTGCTTTTTATTTGTTCTACTACCCAGTATCTTTTAAGCAGGATGTTATTCGGTTTCCATGCATCTGATTTTGTTTCCCTGGTCTTCCTATTGTTGATTTTTAATTTTATAGCATTGTGGTCTAAGAAAATGCTTTGTAATATTTTGATGTTTTTAAATTTATGGAGATTTGCTTTGTGGCCTAGCACATGGTCTATTCAGGAGAATGAGCCATGCGCATGGGAAAAGAATGTGTATTGTGCTGTTGTTGGGTTGAATGCTCTGTACACATCTATGAGGTCATTTGGTTAACTGTTAATTGAGTTCCTCTGTGCCTCTGCTGCATCTTCTTCAGAGAAGTTACCATCTTAAAAACCTTATTGGGCAGCTCTATTGAGTGAATTAGAATCAACTTGAAAGCAACCAATAATAACAATCAGTTAACGTGAACTCACACTGGAGTAGGGTGGGCCCTAATCCAATATAACCAGTGTTCTTTTAAAAAGAAAAGAGACAGAGAGACACAAAAAGAAGGCCATGTGACAACAAACACATAAATTATAAAAGGCAGGCAGACATGTAAGCAAAGAACTGCCAAGGATTGTTGGAAACCACCAGAAGCAAGGAGAAAGGAATGGAGGAGATTCCCCCTCAGAGCCCTCAGGAGAAATCAACATAGTGGACACAGGACTTTTGAATTTTTATAGCCTCCAGACCTGTAGAGCAAAAAAACTGTGTTCTTATGTGTGACCTAGTTTGCAGTATTCTGCTATGATAGCCTGAGAAAATTGATACTGTCAGGCTATCCACAAGCTCCAAATTAGCTACAAATGCTTCAAAGCGAAGTGCTCTAGTGTCAGCTGGCAGAGTTGTTTGTCTTCCGATGAAGTGAAAATAAGTTGTTTTGAGAAGAACAGCAATATTATAGAGACATAGGACTTATAATCATGTAGCAAAAATCAGCAAGAATCCTAAGTTAGTAGTGGAGGGGAACAGCAATCACATAAGCTACCTAAGGCCCACTGAAAATGAGGCTTTGGAAGCTGTTTCCTCCAAATTCAGTCATCTTTACCTCAGCTCTAGCCGCATCTCAGATGTTTTATTGATTTATTTTTTCAATGATTATCCTAGTCTGGACCAGAACCAATGGAACCCAACCTAACAGGATACTGTTATTATTAGATGCCATCAAAGTCAGTTCCGACTCATAAAAACCCTATGTAAAATTTGGTCCTGTGCCATCCTGACAACCAGTTATACTTGAACCCATTACTGCTGCTACAGGGCCAATCCATCTCGTTGAAGGTCTTCCTCTTTTTCATGGACCTACCACTTTACCGAAGTCCTGGTGTGACGCTGTGGGTTAATGAGCTAGACTGCAAAGCTGTTTAAACTGCAAGGTTGGCAGTTTAAGCTCACCAGCTGCTCCTTGGAAACCCTATACAGGGTCACTATGGGTTGGAATCAACTCGACGGCACTTGACAACAACAACCACTTTACCAGAGCCCTGGTGTGGTACTGTGGGTTAATGCACTGAACTGCAAATTCACTTTGAACCACAAGGTCAGCGGTTCAAGTTCACCAGCTGCTCCTCGGAGACCCTATATAGGGTCGCTATGGGTAGGACCAACTTGACGGCACTTAACAACAGGAAAAAATCTTGTCATCCTGATTTCTAAGGCACATTCTGGCTGTACTTCTTCCAATACAGATTTGTTTGTTCTTCTAGCAGTCCATGGTACCTTTAATATTCACCTCCGATGATGCTCCAATTTTTCTAGGGTCTTCCAAATTCATTGTCCAATATTCACATGCATATGAAACTACTGAAAATGCCAAGGCTTGGGTAAGATGCACTTTAAGCCTCAAACTGACATCTTTGCTTTTGAACACTTTAAAGAGGTCTTGTGCATCAGAGCAAGCTAATGCAATACATCATTTGGTTTCTGGACTGCTGCTTCCATGAGTGTTGATGGTTGCTCTGAGTAAAATGAAGTCTTTGCCATCTTCAATGTTTTCTCCATTTATCATGATATTATTTATTGGTCTACTTGTGAAGATTTTTGTTTTCTTTACACTGAGGTGCAAGGTGTCTGATCTTCATCAGTATGCATTTTAAGTCCTCTTCACTTTCAGCAAACAAAGTTGTAACAGCTGCATAGCACGGGTTGTTAAAGACTCTTCCTCCAAACCTGATGCCACATTTTTCTTTATATAATCCAGCTTCTCACATTATTTGCTTACCATACAGATTGAATAAGTATGGTGAAAGAATGCAACCTTGGCACACACCTTTCCTGATTTTAAACCATTCAGTGTTCCCTTGTTCTGCCTGAACAACTGTCTCTTGGTCCATGTACAAGCTCATCATGAGCCCAATTAAGTTTTTCAGAATACTCATACTCCACAATATTATCCACAGCTGGTCATGATCCACATAATCAAAAGCTTTTGCTTAGTCAATAAAGTACAGGTAAACATCTTTCTGGTATTCTCTGCTTTCAGCCAAGATCCAGCTTATGTCAGCAATGATATGTCATTCCAGGTCCCAGTCTGATTCAGTTATCTGTCAATGTACTGTCAGCCATTTTTGAATTATCTTTAGCAAAATTTTACTTGCATGCAATATTAATGTTATTGTCCAATGATTTCCACATTCCGTTGGGTCACATCTCTTTGAAATGGGCACAAATATGGATCTCTTTCAATTAGTTGGCCAAGTCTTTCATATTTCTTGGCATAGATGAGAAAGTGTCTCCAGTGCTGTCTCAGTTTGTTGAAAAATTCTAACTTGTATTCCATCAATTCCCGGGGCATTGTTCTTTACCAATACCTTCAGTATACCTTGGATTTCTTCCTTCAGTATCATTGACTTTTGATCATATGCTACCTCTTGAAATGTTGAACACCCACCATTTCTTTTTGTTACAGTGACTCTTTGTTCCTTCCATCTTTTTTTTATGCTTTCTGCATCATTCAATATTTTGTCCATGTTGTTGTTGTTGTTAACCCTGTATAGGATTTCTGAGGAGCAGCTGGTGAGCATGAACCGCCGACCTTGCAATTCAAACTGACCTTGCAGTCCAGCGCATTAACCCACAGCGCCACACCAGGAGTCCATAGGATCCTTTAATGTTGCAAGTTGAGGCTCAAATTATTAGTGCATGTTTACAGCTGTTTCTATTCATTTTGAGTTGTGCTCCATCAGCAAATGAAGGTCCCAAAAACTTTACTCCATTTGCATCATCACAATCAAATCTACTTTGAGGAGGCAGCTCTTCCCCAGTCATAGTTTGAGTGCCTTCCAACCTGAGGGGCTCATCTTCTGGCACTCTGACAATATACTGGCACTCTTCATCATGTTTCAATATTCAGTATTCTGGTGCGGACAGTGCTATTCTTGGGAAAAATATTGAACACAGGAAGCATCAAAAGAAAATGGAGAGAATATATAAATTCACTGGACCAAAAATAAATTGTCATGTTCAACTGTATCAAGAGTTAGCATATTATCAAGAACCTATGATACTGAGGAGTCCTGGTGTGGTGCTGTGGGCTAATGTGTCAGGCTGCAGCATCATTTGAACTGCAAGGTCAGTGGTTCAAGCTCATCAGTTGCTCCTTGGAAATCCTATACAGGGTTGCTATGGGTCAGAATCTACTCAACAGCACTTAACAACAACAACAATGATACTGAAGGATAAAATCCAAGCTGTACTGAAGGCTCCAGCAATTTATGGAATGCCAGTTGAAATTCTTAAACAAAACACGCAGTGATGTGTCTATGCCAAGAAATTTGGAGGACCTCTATCATTACAATAAAATGAAAGAGATTCTTATTTGAGTTCATTCCAAAGAAAGGTGATCCAACAAAAAGTGCAAATTATTTAACAATATCATTAGTATCAAGAAGCTCTGGTAGTACAGTGGGTTATGAGTTGGGCTGCTAACCACAAGGTCAGCAGTTCAGATCTGCCAGCTGCTCCACAGGAGAAAGATAATGCTTTCTGCTTCCTCAAAGATTTACAGTCTCAGAAACCCGATTCAGAGTCGCTATGAGGTAGAAAGGAATCCAAGGCACATAACCACCACCAGCATCATTAATATCACATGCAAGTAAAATTTTGTTGAACTAACTAAAAAAGAGACACAGAAGTACATGGACTGCCAGAAATTCAAGTAAATTCATAAAAGTACATGGAACAAGAGATTGCAGGTGTCAGATGGATCTTGCTGAAAGCAGAAAATACCAAAATATGTTTGCCTGTGTTTTACTGACTATATGAAAACAGTCAATTTTGTTGATTATAGCAAATTATGGATAATACTAAAAAGAATGAGAGTTTCAAAATACTAAATTGTACTCATATAGAACCTGTCCATAGGTTAGGAGGCAATTGTCTGAATGGAATGAGGAATACTGTGGTTTAAAACTGGGGAAGGTATGTATCACAGGAGTATTATTTCACCGGAATTATAAAATCTGTATGCTGAGCAAATAGTCAAAGAAACTGGATTGCATGAAGAGGAATGAAGCATCAGGATTAGAGGACGATTCAGTAACAATCTGCAATATGTAAAGCACACAACTTTGTTTGCTCAAAGTTAAGAGGACTTGAAGCAAGAAGCAGCCAGAGTGCTCCTTAGAGGCCAAGATGACCAAACTTCGGACATACTGTCAGGAGGGAGCACTCGCTGGAGAAGGATATCATGTTTGGTAAGGTGGAGGGTTCGAGAAAAAGAGGAAGACCCCCAACCAGATGGATTGGCCAAGTGGCAGCATTGATGGACTCAAGCATGGCAACAGTAGTGAGGTTGGCCCAGGATCAGGCAGTGTTTCATTCTGCTGTGCAAAAGGTAGTTATGAGTCGGTACCGACTCAATGGCACCTAACAACAACACTGATGGAGATTAAAGACTACATCCTTTAATATGGATTAAACCTCAAATCAAAGAAAACAAAAATTCTCACAACTGCACCAATAAACAACATCATGATAAACAGAGAAATGATTGATGGTTAAGGATTTAATTTAATTTTACTTAGATCCACAATCAATGTCCATGAAACAGCAGTCAAGAAATTAAATGAGGTATTGCACTGGGGAAATCTGCTGGAAAAGACTCCTTTAAAGTGTTAAAAAACAAAAATTTCAAAAGAACAAACAAGATGGCGGATCGGGTGGACGTATAGCAGAGAGCTCCGCCAGCAACAACACAGAATACCCGACCAAGCAGGCTCAGGGGATGGTCCCAGAACTCGGAACCACATATAAAGTAATACTTAAAAGGTTGGAAGGCTCACAGCTGGGGGAATTTGTGGGAGAAGCAAGAAATCTATTGCTTTCTAGTCCGAGACGCTCGGCTGCTCCAGGAGCCTCCATCTTGGGTGAGACCACGTGGGGGAAAGATTGGAGCGACCACAGACGCCTGGCAGAACCGCTGAGATAAAGGTGTGGACATTCTTCTCTTTTGGTAGCTGTTCATTG
>NW_006408627.1:9921374-9924718 GCF_000296735.1 Chrysochloris asiatica
TTTCTTATTCTGCTATTGAAAGCCCCTTGTTTTCCATGTTAATGTATTTCTCTTTGCTTCATAATTGGATTTCCTGTTCCATTCTCTGCTATCTATGGAGAAGGACATAGTGCTTGGTAAAGTAGAGGAAGACCTTCAACAAGATGGAGTGACACAGTGGTTACAACAATATGCTCAAACATAGGAAAGACAGAGTGTAAGGAGGGTATAAGACAGGGAAGCACTTAGTTCTGTTGTACTTTGGGTGGCTATGAGTCATAACTGTCTCTACAACATTACATTTACCCTCATTTTAAAAAGGATTGATTTGTGATTTTCTTCATCATAATCACCTTTACTGCGTGTACAGCTTTTAAATCACTGAAAATGTTTTGAAAATTTTCGTGTGCTCAAGTAATGCTAAACAAGAACCTATATTCTCCTGTTCTGATTTACCTACAAGCTCCACTTTAGTCACACGTAGGCAAGGAACCTTTTCACAAACAGGTACTGCAATATTTCCACTTGATCAGTCAAATAAGTTCAATTGTTTCAGTTTTTGTATCTCTGGAAGGTAGTAGATGCAGCTCAAAAATCGTATATTTTCAATTAGTAAGCAAAATACACTAAATGGTAAAATCAAATTTAAATGTTTACTCTTTATATTTGAGGATTAGAAGACAGAAAATGACAGTAGTTAGAGTTGCAAGAAAGCAGATGTTGAGCTGATTGACTTAGAAAGAGCTCACTGACTTAGATAGCAGAGAATGGAACAGGAAATCCAATTATGAAGCAAAGAGAAATACATTAACATGGAAAACAAGGGGCTTTCAATAGCAGAATAAGAAATCTGGAGTGGATCTGGTAAACAAGAAGGAATCACTTTATGTTCTTTAATAGGGTGGTGGTGGTGGTGGTGGTGGTAGTGGTGTGCCATCCAGTCAATTCCAACTCAGTGACCCTGTACAGGGTTTTGGAGGCTCTATAATAGGAGCTCTGGTAGCGTAGTAGTTACGAATCGGGCTGCGAACCTTAAGGTCATCAGTTCGAAACTACCAGCTGCTCCGCGGGAGAAAGATGAGGCCTTCTGCTCCCGTAAAGATTTACACTCTCGGAAACCCTGTACAGGGTCGCTATGGGTCGGAACCGACTCCACGGCACTTAACAACAACAACAACAACAACAACATATCTTTACAGGAGCAGAAAGCCTCAGTTTTCTCCCATGGCACTGCTGCTGGAATTAAACTGCTGACCTGAGGTTAGTGGTCCAATGCATAACCCACTATGCTATCAGGGCTCCTTCCTGAATAGGCTGCTGCTGCTGCTGTTATTTTTAAGTACCTTCTGTCAATTCCAACACATAGCAACCCTGTATAGGGTTTCCAAGAAGTGGCTGATGGGTTGGAACCTGTGAGAAATAACTCTCCATCTTCAGGACTAAGGGGAATCTTGGGGTCAGCAGTCTAGCATAACAAAAGGAGCTCCTGGGGGCAAAGAACTAGTTTGACTGGCTAGAAACTTTAGAATACACCCAGCAAGGAAATAGGGGAAGTTCACAGGGAGGAGGAAAACCAACTTTAAATGAGACTGCTCTCAGTAAGGACTAGTAGGTAACCCTTGGGATAGATTGAAAACTTCATAGTACCTGGTAAAACAGGAACTGGAGGAGAGGTTTTTTTGAGGCAGGGGAATAAAACTATTTGTGGGCCTGTCATGCAGCACTTCTGCCAGTGTTTACTAGGTTGGGTGCCCAATTTTGCAAAATCAAATAAAGAAAACTTCACTCTTGGTAAAATGAGTACAGATTGGATTGCTTCAGTGTTTGTCAGTATAAACAACATATCTCACAGGACCACTAACCTTGTGGTCCAAACCGACTTTGTGGCCAAGTGCTTATTGTACTGGGCCACATCAGGATGAGTAGCTTGATAAAAACTTGTTGTTAGGTGCCTTTATGTCAATTCCCGCTCATAGTGACCCTGTGAGCAACATAATGAAATACTGACTGGTTCTGTCCATCCTCAGAATTGTGGTTATATTAAGTCTACTGCCATCTCTTTGAGGGTCTGACCCTCCTCTTTACCAAGCAAGATATCTTTGTCCAGGGAATGGTCCTTTCAGATAGCATGTATGAAGTATGAGAGACAAAGTCTCGGCATCAGGCTTCTAAGGAGCATTCTAGCTGTACTTCTCCCAACATGGTCTTCTTTATTCATTGTCCAACTTTCACAGGCATATGAGGTTACTGAAAATACCATGTCTTGGATCACACACACTAAGAGTCATCAAACTGACATCTTTGCTCTTGAACACTTTAAAGAGGTCTTTCCCAGTAGATTTGCCTAATGCAATATGTCCTCGGATTTATTGACTGCTGCTTCCATGAGTGTTGATCGTGGATTCAAGCAAAACGAAGTCTTTGACTAACTTCAATCTTTCCTCTATTTATCATGATGTTATTGATTGGTCCAGTGGTGAAGATTTTTTTTTTTTTTTAATTGAAGACTTTACTCAAAAAATAGAATGCCAAATTTCAGTTGAGACTAAAACCCAGTGTTCTTTGCTGCCTGTGAATTATGTGACACTAACTGGTGTGATAGTTGTACAAGTTGCCCCCCAGTTGCCCAGGGAAGCTAACAGACTTGAAGCTCTTTCCTGCACTGGACCTGAGGGGTAGAGATGAGCAGCATTCAGCCTTTGTCATGCTTCAAAGCTTGGGCAAGAGGCCTCTGTCATGGCTTAGGGAAACGGGCCTCTCTCATAAATGAGTCTTTGAAAAGAGGTTTGGTGAGCTATCCAGGGTGGCTCTTTTGGAGGTTGATGGGATCCCAAACATGCACACAGGAAAGACCCTCAGCTGCAAAAACTTTGGAAGGCTCATGCTGGCTATGATCTTAGGCCTGGATGTTGTACTTTGGATAGTTCTTTTGGAAATAAAGCCCAGGGATTTTTTTTTTTTAACGCTGCTTACCTTGTGTCTGGCTGTTTTCTGTTGAGTAGGGAGACAACAGCTTGGTTGGAGTTCAGGGAAATGAAGACTCAATCATTTCAAAGGGCTGGTAAGGTAGTTTCTTAACCTGCTGGCGCCCATTTTTCTCCTAGGAGAGGGCCTTTTGCTAGGCAGAAGAATGGGGGGAACATAAACAAAGCTAAAAAGGTGACTAGTGTCCCATCAAGAACATCATACATGAAGAGAGCAAAAAGTCATTAAGAAGACAAGAAAGAAGGAAAAGGTAAAAATGGATGTCAGAGGAGACTCTGAAACTTGCTCTACAGCATAGAGAAGCTAAAGCAAATGGAAGAATTGAAGAGGTCCAAGAGCTGAACAGAAAATTTCAAAGATCAGCTCGAGAAGATAAAACC
>NW_006408627.1:9926433-9940749 GCF_000296735.1 Chrysochloris asiatica
ATGGCACCTGACAACAACAACAATAGTGTCCCAGCAGTCTTTGGAAGGATGTGGGAATTCAGTTATCTAACACAATAGAGAGGGCTCTTAGTTCGCACAGTCTGGCTTTGTTCTCCAGTTCCCTCTGCCCATCACTGTGGTCTCACTGGTCGAGCTGCTGGATCAGGTATCCAAAGATCTGCATTTCTGAGTAATACACAACCTGGGCTCAGATTAGGGACTCAAAACTGGGCTAGAAGTAGTTGAGTCAGCAGTTGTAGAACATTTCATCTAGGAGCTGATTGTTTTTGGCTTCAAAGTCATCCCTCACAGGCTGAAGCTCTTCCCGGATCTGGTGGAGTTTGGCTAGTACCGGCCCTGTCTTCTTCTCCTCATACTTCTCCACCTTGGTTTGTAATCTCCTATAGTCCTACAAGGCCTGTTCCCACCATTTCACTGCAATGTTGAGGCTCGGGAAGACACTGCCAATTTTTTTTAAGGGCTCAATCATGGTCTTTTGGATCTGATTTACCTTTTCCTGGTTGAAGGCATCCATCCACTTCGTGGCAGTGTCCAGGGCTGTCACCATATTCAAGAATCTATGGTCTTGTTCACAGAGGGGACTGGAGACTAAGTCCAGGGATATCTTCAAGGCAGATTTCAACTTGGCCAGGTCAGCATCCATGCTCTTCTTCATGTCCTTCTGCAGTCTCTTGGTCTGGTCTTCCAGCTGTTGGAGTTTCCCATACTTCCTTTCAAAGTCGCTCTCCACTGTTTTAGAGATAATCTGTTTCTTGGGCTGCCGGATCTTAAAAGGAATCCAACTCATAGTCCTGAACCTGGCCCTGTGAAGGCTGAAGCGTTGGCAGTCCAGTTTCTCAGCTACAACTCGGTCTTCTGGGAGCACTTCCAGACTCAATCAGTCTCCAGTTGTGAAGATTTTTGTTTTGTTTTTCTGACATCGAGGGCCAATTCATACTGAGGACTGTAGTCTTTGAGCTACATCAGTAAGTATTTTAACTTCTCTCCCCTTCCAGGAAGCAAGGTTGTAGCATCTGCATATCACAGGTTGTTAATGAGTCCTCCTCAGATTTTTATGTCACATTCTTCTTCATATAATTCACTTTCTCAGATTGTTTGCTCAGCATACAGATTGAGAAAGCATGGTGGAAGGATATAACTCTGGTGCACGCTTTTCCAGAGATTGAACCATCCAGTATCTCTTTGTTCTGTTCTAATGACTGCTTCTTGGACTATTTACAGGTTCCTCATGAGCACAATTAAATGGTCTGAAATATCCATTATTTATAATGTAATCCACAGTTTATCATGATTCACACAGTCAAAAGTCTTTGCATAGTCAATAAAACACAAGTAAATATCTTTCTGGTACTCTCTGCTTTCAACAAAAATCCATCTGACGTAAGCAATAATATCCCTAGTTCTATATCCTCTTCTGAATTTGGTTTGAATTTCGAGCAGTTCCCAGACAATGTACACTTACAATGGTTTATGATTAATCTTTAGCAAAGTTTTACTTGCATGTGATATTAATGATATTGTTTGATGATTTCTGCATTCCTTTGGGTCACCTCTCCTTGGAATGAGTACAAATACGGACCTCTTTCAATTAGTTGGATAAATGGTGGTGGTGGTGTGCTCTGGAGTCGGTTCTGACTCATAGCAATCTTGCATAGGGTTTCCAAGGCTGTAAATCTTCATGCGAGCAGAAAACCTCCTCTTTCTCCCATGGAACAGCTGGTAGTTTCAAACTACTAACTTTGAGGTTAGCAGCCCAACTTGTAACCACTATGCTACCAGAGCTCCTTGGTTGGATAAATAGCTGTCTTCAAAATTTCTTGGCATAGATGAATTAGCACCTCCAGAGCTGCACCAGTTTGTTGAAATTTTTTTATTTGTGTTCCAGCAATTCCTGGAGCCTTGGTTTTTCACCTATACCTTCAGTGCAGCTTGGACTTCTTCCTTCAGTATCAACTATTCGTGATCATATGCTTCTTCATAAAATGGTTGAAAATCGACCATTTCTATTTGCTATGGTGACTGTAAATTTCTTACATCTTGTTTTGGTGCTTTCTTCATCATTCAGTATTTTTTGAAAAGTTGCTGTTAAGTCCCATGTATTGCACTGACCCTGTGTAGGGTTTCCAAAGCTTTAAATCTTGAAGGAGTGGAGCATTTCATTTTTCTCCCACAGAGCAGTTGCTGGGCTCAAACCATTGACCTTATAGTTAGCAGTTCAGTACTTATCCTATGGAGTCACCGCACTCCCTAGTTTTCCCATTGTTGTTGTTAAGTGCTGTCGAGTCGATTCTGACTCATAGCAACCTTGTATAGGGTCTCCCAGGAGCAGCTGGTGAGCTTGAACCACCAACCTTGTAGTTCAAATGGCTTTACAGTCTGGTGCATTAACCCACAGCGCCACACCAGGACTCCACATTTTGCCATAGACTCCTGCAATATTACCATCCAAGGTTTGAAATGTTTCTTCAGTTCTTTCAGTTTGAGCAATGCTGACCATGTTTTTACTTTTGTTTTTCTAAATCCAGGCCTTTACATATTTCAATATTTGAATTTGTCTTATCAAACTGTCCTTTGAAATCTTCTGCTCAGTAAGATCCTCGGTGAGCTGGATTGGCACAGTGGCAGCAGCAATAGGGTTAAGCATAGCAATGATTCTGAGGTTGGTGCAGGATCCAGCAGTGTCTCGTTTTGTTGTGGACAGGGTTGCTATGAGTCAGTAGACGGCACCTAAGAAAAACAATAACAAGAACAAATGCTCAAGGTCATATTTTGATTCTCATGGACTTGTTTTAATTTTATTTAGCTTCAGCCTGAACATGCAAATAAGCAATCGATAGTCTGTTTCACAGTTTGTCCCCAGACTTGTTTTGGCTGGCAATATTAAGCTTCTTCATCATCTCTTCCCACAGATGTAGTCAATTTGATTCCTATGTATTTCATCTAGTGAGGTCCACATGTGTTGCTGCCTTTTAAGTTGTTAAAAAAAGATATTTGCAATGAAAAAGTCATTGGTCTTGCAAAAACTCTATCATGCAATTTCCAGCACCTTTTTTATCACCAAGACCATGTTTTCCAACTAAGAATCCTCCTCTTTGTTTCCAACCTTTGTGTTCTAATTACCAGTAATTATCCATACATCTTGATTGTGATTGCATGTTTGATCAGCTTCAGACTGAAGAAGTTGGTAGAATCTTCAACTTAATCATCACTGGTTTTAGTGATTGATATGTAAATATGAATAGTTATGATGTTAGCCAGTCTTCCTTGTAAGCATATGGATATTATCGTATCACAGCCAGCAGTATACTTTAAATTCTATCTTGATGTTGTTCTTGACTATGAATGCAATACCATTTGTCGTTCTGGTATAGTAAACCATATACTGATCTCATTTATAATGGCCAATACCATTCCATTTTAGTTCAGTAATGCCTAGAATGGAGGGTCTGGCACCTTAGGATAAGTACTTGACCTCAAGGTCAGTTTGAACTGCAAGGTTAGTGGTTCAAACTCAACAGTTGCTCCTCAGAAACCCTATACAGGATCACTATGAGTTAGAAGATCAATGCACAAAAATTAGTTGGATTCCTCTGTATTAATAAAGAGAGCTCTGAAAAGGAGATTAAGAAAGCAGTATCATTCACAATAGCTACCCAAGAAATGCAATACTTAGGAATAAATCTAGATAGAGAAACACAAGACCTATACAAAGAAAACTACAAAACACTACTATAAGAAACCCAAAGAGATTTACAAAAATGGAAGAATATACCATACTCATGGATAGGAAGACTTAACATTGTGAAAATGTCAATACTGCCCAAAGCAACCTATAGATACACCACAATCCCAAACCAGATTCCAACATCATTATTTAAAAAGATGGAAAAGATGATCACAAACTTTATACGGAAAGGAAAGAAAGCACTGCTTAAGAAGAAGAACAAAGTCGGAGGCCTCTCACTCCCTGATTTCAAATTTTACTTCACAGCCACAAAACAACCTGGTACTGGTACAATGAAAAATGCATAGATCAATGAAACAGAATTGAGAAGCCAGAAGCAAATTCATCCACGTACAGTCAACTGATCTTTGACAAATGGGGAACAGATAGTCTCTTCAACAATTGTTCTGGAAAATGGGAAATTCATTTGCAGAAAAATGAAGCAAGACCCATACCTCACACATACACAAAAACAAACTCAACATGGATTAAAGACCTAAATGTAAAACCTATAAAGACGAGGCTTTCTGTTCCCATAAAGATTTATAGCTTTGGAAACCCTGTTCAGGGTTGCTATGGGTCGGAACCGACTTGACAGCACTTAATAACAACAACAACATAACTATAAAGATCATCAATGAAAAAGCAGGGACTAACTTAGGCACTATAATACATGGCATAAGTACAGTATCAAACATTACAAAACACACACAAACAGTAGGAGACAAAAGAGATGACTGGTGCCTCCTAAAAATGAGAAACTTATGTGCATCAAAAGATTTCACCGAAAGACTGAAAAAGGAGCCCACAGACTGGGAAAACAATTTTAGCAATGACATATCAGACGAGGGACTAATATCTAAATTTAAAGAAAACTACATTATGTCTACAAAAAAAGACAAACAACCCAGTTTAAAAATGGACACAAGACATGAACAGACACTTCACCAAAGAAGACACTCAAGCAACCAAAAAAATATATGAAGAAATGTTCATGATCATTAGCCATTAAGGAGATGCAAATCAAAGTAATAATGAGATATCATCTCACACCAACATTAACAGTGAAATTAAAAAACAACAAATACTGGTGAAGATATCGAAAGACTGGGACCCTCCAACCTTGCTGGTGGGATTATAAAATGTTTCAATCACTCTGGAGAACAGTATGGCGCTTCTTCAGAAACTTGGAAACAGAAATACCTTATGAACCAACAATCCCTCTACTGGTATATATTCACAGGACATGAGTAGATACATGCACATCAATGTTCATGGCAGCACTATTCACAACAGCAAAAAGACAGAGACAGCATAAGTGCCCAACGATAGGAGACTAAATAAACAAACTTTGGTACATACACACAATTGAATACTATGCAACTTTGAAGAAAATGATGAATCTGTTAAACACCTCATAACTTAGATAAAATTGGAAGACATTATGCAGTGTGAAATTAGTCAATCACAAAAGGACAAATATTGTATGAAACCATTATTGTAAAATCTTAGATTTCCAGACTAAAAGAAACATTCTTTGATGATTACCAGGGGTGGGAGTAAGGGGAGAGTAATTCAGAAGCTTGAGGGTAGACACATGTTAGTTTGGGAGATGGGGCAATATACAAAATATACAAAAAGAAGGAGGGTGGCAGAAGAATAATGAAGACAAGTGAAGACACAGAGAGATGCATGAACTAAAAGGAACAGAGGTAACAGTAATATATACATAATCTTTGAACAACAGTGTCTGTGCCTAGATACATGGATTGAGACATATGCTGAATGGGTAAGGGAGGAAGAGTGGGATATTTATTTATTTATTTTTATTTATATATCCCAGTATGTAAGGAGCTCTGGTAGTGTATGGTTACAAATAGGGCTGCTAGCCTCCAGATCGACAGTTTGAAACTACCAGCCGTTCCACAGAAGATGAGGCTTTCTGCTCCCGTAAAGATTTACAGCTTTGAAACCCTACGCAGGGTCGCTATGTGTCAGAACCAACTCCACGGTACTTAACAACAACAACAAAGTATATAAGAGTTTGAAAGAAGATATTTGTACATGAAGGTGCACAAACTGCAAACACAAATATGAATGTGGTAGACCATGTTGTTGTTGTTATGTGCCATGCAGTCATAGCAACCCTGTACAGGGTTTCCAAGGCTGTAAATCTTTACGAGAGCAGAAAGCCTCATCTTTCTCCCGCGGAGACCATACAGGAGGCAAAATGATGAAATCTTCTTAGATACTGTCAAACATCCTAAGGTAATGAGTTTATAGGTCTACAAGGAAGACTGGAGTTCTGATGTGGTGCTACATGATAAGCACTGGACCATAATAAATACAGTTTAAATCATAAGGTGATGGCTCAAACCCACCAGCGGCTCCTTGGAAATCCTATACATACAGGGTCTCTGTGAGTCAGAACCAACTCAAAGGCCCTTAACAACAACAGCAAGGAAGATCAGTTAATACAACTTATTCAAATTTACGCACCAACCACTAGAGCCAGTGATGATGAAATTGAAGAATTCTACCAATTTCTTAAGTCTGAAATTGAACAAACATACAATCAAGATGTGCTGATAATTACTGGTGATTGGAATGCAAAGGTTGGAAACCAAAAAAAAAAAGAGAGAGAGAAAAAAGGATCGGTGGTTGGAACATACGGCCATGGTGATAGAAATTATGCTGGAGATCACATAATAGACTTTTGCAAAATCAATGATTTCTTCATTGCAAATGCCTTATTAAAGAACATAAAAGACGACTATACACATGGGCCTCACCAGATGGAATACACAGAAATCAAACTGACTACATCTGTTGAAAGAGACAGTGGAAAGGCTCCATATCATCAGTCAAAACAACGCCGGGGCAGATCAAAGATCATGGCCTCAATGTAAAGAAAACAAAAAACCTTCACCACTGGACCAACAAATATCAAGATAAATGGGTCAGATTGAAGTGGTTCAAGACTTTATTTTGTTTGGATCAAGCATCAGCACTCATGGAAACAGCAGTCAAGAAATCAAACAACCTCTTGTATTAGGTCAATCTGTTGCATAAGATCTCTTTAAAGTGTGCACGAGTAAAACTGTCAGTTTGAGGACCAAGGTGAATCTGACCCAAGCCATGGTATTTTTAATAACCTCATATGAATGTGAAAATTGTATAATTAATAAAGAAGACTGTAGAAAAATTGATGCTTTGTGTTATGGTGTTGGAAGAGAAAAAACAAGCAAATCTGTGTTGCAAGAAATACAGCCAGAATGTTCCATAGAAGCCAGAATGGCCAGACTTCGTGTTTTATACTTCAGACATATTATCTGGAGGGACCAGTCCCTGGAAAAGGACATCATGTTTGGTGAAGTGGAGGGTCATTGAAAAAGAGGAAGACCTCCAACGAGTTGGATTGGTTGGCACAGGACCGAGCAGTGTTTAGTTCTGTTATGCATAAGGTTGCTATGAGTTGGTACTAACTCAAGGACACTTAACAACAACAACAAAGAGAATCTCACGGCATAACTAGGAAACTATAGAATTTCCATCATGCCAGATAATGAAAGGCTGTGATTTTGAGAAAAACACTTCAGCAAGTTTGGTGGCGGAGCCTGTTAGTTATAGGGCTTAGATTCAACAACTACTTTCTGCAGTATGCATGCTCATCAAGTGGATTCCCTTCTTGGAGTTTCTGTAAAGTTCTAGCAACAACATAGGTTTGTCAATTAAAGAATGAATTACTATAGTATTATATATGTTAGAGAACTGTAACAATAGCCTTCGGATTATTATTATACATAAGAGGAAAGTTAGGAAAGAAACAGTGAGAGAAAGGGAGACGTGTTTCGCGGGCATTCAGGTGTTGCAGCAGACACCGCCTCTCCCTCTCCCTGGAAAGTTCTTGATGCTCTGCAGGGAACAGAATCCGGGAACTGAATACGAAGGCACGGTTCATCTGTAGCGGTGACTCGTGCACAGGTGCTGAGATTCGCTCCATTTTTTAAAATAAAAACGTACAGTATCTGTTTGAATAAAATAAGTTTTGGTTAAACGTCAATTCCCTTACTACTACCGAGGAGTAGGGGGATCAGAGGGGCGGCAGGAATTCACGACGGTTCCTCCCATAGGTTCCTGTGTCTCCTAGGTGCAGTCGGTTTTGCAAAGAAGACAGTGACCTAAACCCTCGAATGTGAACATCGGGGATGGGAGACGGATACCTAACTTGACCACCTGCCTCTGTGGAGGTGGGTGTTACAGAATTGATCATCAGCTCCTCTGGGAACCCACGTCCCAGCAGCCGCCTCCGCTCGCTCCTACCATGGCTCATGATCCTTGTTGCGGTTCGTCCAGTCTGGGCGGGCAGCCTCCGGGACGCGAAGGCGCGGGACAGTGGAGAAGGGGCGCTGGGAGGTGCGGGCAGTGACCGCCTGCTCGAGGTAGCAACGCCCGTTGTTGTAAATACGCTCCACGTGCTCTCGCCCAGCCTCATCCGCAGCCCGCTCTAAACACCCGAAGAAGCGTAGCTTTCTCCCAGCCCTCAGGGGATGTTAGTTTTATTCCCACTGGAGTTAGAAAGCTTGCATCCACTGCAGAGTCTGGCCAAAGGCAGAAGAGCCTAGACAAGATGGGCTTGTTCTGCCCCCTAGTGGTCTACAAAGTTATCGGCAGCCGAAGCAGTGGGGACTTTAGTCCGACCCACGTGTCGCCAGAGACGCCGTAACGACGGCGTGCGGCGCCGGGCCCCGCCCACTGTACCCTGTTCAACGGAGGCCCCGCCCCTGGCCGAGCGCGCCCTCGCCCGCTCAAGGCCCCGCCCCCTCACTGACACAACGCTCCGGGAGCGCGCGCGTGCTCCCTAATCCCCCGCCTTCCGGCTCCGGCGGCGACGCTTGTTCTTCGCTGCCCCTCGTTTCTGCTGCGCCGCCAGTGTCAGCCTCCCTCGGGAGACTCCATTTGCTCTCGGTGCGGTCTGGCCCCGTGCAAGCAGGCGGAGAGCGATGGCTGGGCCTGCGGACTGGCGTCCCCTACGCCCCGCTGGCAACGCCGGTGACACCCTGGTCTCCGCCGTGCATGGGAACTGGGCTCCCTCCGCGTGAGGAAAGACGCCCCGCGCTCCGGAGTTCGCCCTGCGGGGAGAGGCCCTCGCTAGCACGGCTTCTCTCTGACCTTTTAATTTCGGGAGGTAGGCAATTTAGGTCCCTCTCTCTGTCGTCCCAGATAATGCGTAATGTTTTCAGCTATCCAATTAACTCGAGGCGTTAATTTCTCAACATAGTTGGAGAATAAATGTGGATAATGCCACAGACCCTGATATTGAAATATATACATATATATATATATGTTTTTCGTATTTCTCTGTAGGTTTTGGAGGCTCCAAGTTCCTATACAACCCCACAAGAACTTCTGTTGACCCATCGAGGATCATTTTTTTACCGGATCGTTGTAACACCGTCTTCACTGAGCCTTCCACCCAGTGCCTCTGCCATGGTCCTGATTGCCCCCAGTGAAGTTTTTTGATGCTTGCTTTTTTGATCATGTGACACTACCGCTTGTCCACCTTTCTCCTTTTAGTTGCCAAATACATTAGGAGTAAGTTGGTGCACTGTTAAAGTACAGCTTTCCACTTGATCACTTGGGACGAACTTGTAATGCTCACTTCTGTCCAGCTCCCCGAACTTGCTTGTCCGTGAGTTTCATAACATACACCTGCGCAATTTACAAGTCTTTGCCGAGAAGAACTAGCGTTCCATATGATGTGCGGACAGACAACATACCCAGGAAAGTGGAGTGTCAAGTCTGTAAACCCCATCTAGAATTGTTAAGAGCCATCAAGTCCATACCAATTTATAGAGACTCGGTATACGGTTTCCTAAGAGCAGCTGGTGGGTTTGAACTGCCAATATTGTGGTTCGCAGTCCAGTACTACTCCTATAGCACCACACCAGGAGTGCAGAATTAAGCTCTATTTCCTAGTACATTTTCCAGAATGCCCCAGCTGTGTTTTTGGTAACTTTCGCACAGCTCGTCAACTGCAATGATGCTGACCAGAATTGAATATTCAACAGGACTGTTTTAGGGAAGGATATTGGTTAAACTTCTAACCTCTGCTAAGATTGTAGTTCATAAAAACAGTTTAAAGTAAGGAGGTGGAAAGACAGAAGATAAGAGTTTACTGAAATTTTTTCTTGCTTTAAAACAGTCCTAGCTGTTTCGTGTGTCTCTTCTATACCTGAATGTTATTGTGTGTAATAGAGAACCATGCACACTACACGCACTAATAAATCCTACTTAAATTGAATTTCCATAATTTTAAAACAGTCCTAACTGTTTTAATGCAGTCGGTGAAGAGACTCACGTAGATTTTTCCTGAATATAGACCAGCACAGTAAGCATATAGGTCCTGGGGAACTAGAGAGAGACCTGAAGAGCCCATTTTTCAGTATCTTTGTATTTAAATTCTCAGTTGTTAAATATCTTGTTCTAGTAGTTGCCAAAATACCACACTTAAAATGTTGGGGAAACGAAAGCGTGTGGTGTTGACAATTAAAGACAAACTTGATATTATTAAAAAACTCGAGGAAGGCATCTCTTTTAAAAAACTTTCTATGCTATATGGAATTGGTGAATCAACAGTTCGTGATATTAAGAAGAACAGAGAAAGGATCATAAACTACGCAAACAGTTCAGATCCTACAAGTGGCATATCCAAACGTAAATCCATGAAATCATCAACATATGAGGAACTTGATAGAGTTATGATAGAGTGGTTTAATCAGCAGAAAACAGATGGGATTCCAGTGTCTGGAACAATCTGTGCAAAACAAGCTAAGTTCTTTTTTGATGCTTTAGGGATGGAAGGTGACTTTAATGCGTCTTCTGGCTGGCTAACTCGATTTAAGCAGCGTCATGGTATTCCAAAGGCTGCTGGTAAAGGAACAAAATTAAAAGGAGATGAAACTGCTGCCAGTGAATTTTGTGGTAACTTTCAAGAATTTGTTGAGAAGGAGAATTTACAACCAGAGCAAATTTATGGTGCTGATCAAACTGGATTGTTTTGGAAATGTCTACCATCAAGGACATTAGCTCTTGACACTGAGCAAAGTACTGGGTATAGGTCAAGCAGAGAGAGAATCATTATTATGTGTTGTGCAAATGCCACAGGTTTACACAAACTTAATCTTTGTGTTGTGGGAAAAGCAAAAAAACCCCGTGCATTCAAAGGAACGGACCTTTCTAACCTTCCTGTAACTTACTTCAGTCAAAAGGCTGCATGGATAGAACATTCTGTTTTCAGACAGTGGTTTGAAAAATACTTTGTGCCTCAGGTACAGAAACATTTGAAATCCAAGGGTCTTTTAGAAAAAGCAGTTCTTCTTTTGGATTTTCCCCCTGCACATCCAAATGAAGAAATGTTGAGTTCAGATGATGGCAAAATAATTGTGAAACATTTGCCACCTAATGTTACAAGTCTAATACAACCTATGAGCCAGGGAGTTCTAGCTACAGTAAAAAGATACTACCGAGCAGGACTTCTCCAGAAATATATGGGTGAAGGAATTGACCCAAAAATGTTTTGGAAGAACTTGACAGTGCTGGATGCAATTTATGAAGTATCAAGAGCTTGGAATATGGTAAAATCAAGTACTATAACCAAAGCATGGAAAAAACTTTTCCCTGGCTATGACGATAATCCAGGTGTAAACATTGATGAAGGAGCCATTTTAGCAGCTAATTTAGCAACGGTTTTACAGAAGACAGAAGATTGTGAACATGCTGACATTGGGCATATCGATCAGTGGTTTGACTCTCAGAGTAATGACTCTAGCTGTCAGGTGCTAACTGACAACGAAGGTCCTGAGGATCAGGCCAAACCTGCTGAGCAAAAGCCTTCCAGTAAAACTAGAAAAACAGAACTGACTCTAGAGAAGCACATTAGTCATAAAGCTGCACTTGAATGGACTGAAAATTTACTGGATTATCTAGAACAACAAGATGACATGCTTCTGTCTGATAAATTGGTATTACGTAGACTTAGAACGATAATAAGAAGAAAACACAAGATTCAAAATAGCAAAAATCATTAAATGCTTTGCTGTATTTGTATTTTGTGACTTTATCTACAGCAGAACTTAATTATCCTGTTTGAAGTGCTGTGGATTCCAAGGCCAAACACGTGCTTTCCAGATTAACTGCCTTTTTGGATTACTGGAACTGAACCTCTTTAATGCTGACATTAGTAATTGAGCGTTGACATGTAACTTGTCTGTGTTCTGTTTCTAATCTGTATTATACAAAGTCGATTATAAGGTGCCTGAGATCAGGGATTGTATGTCTCAGCTGTGCCTGCATTTCATTGTGTATAATAGAAAATCATTCACACTATAGGCACTCAATAAATCCTACTTAAAATTTCATTTTATGATTTTCTGAACTTTAATTTCCAAACTGAAGTGTGGTAGGGGTAATTTTCCATTTCCATTACTTCCCCACTACTGAAAACTTTGACGAGCTTACCAAAGATGGTACTTAAAGTGTTTTGCTGTGACTGCAGGGAATTCAAGAACATAATCTAAAGCCTGAAGTGTATGCCATTTTGAACCAGTAAGATTTGAGCAATCATCATTTCAGATTGACTGTCTCTGAGTTTAATGAAGGAAGACAGAATAAGGTTAAAGTGTCCCTAGGGTAAGGGGTTTTCCATCTAATAGGGAAAGTTTCTACATAGTTATGGAGTACATGTCATCTTCATTTTATGAAAATACTCATAGATTTCAGTTCCTAAATCATTTCAATCCTTTTGATAGGATAGCTGTAGCAAAGCTTGCAAAGTATGTTGTATGATTTCCTGTAGCATGTTTTTCCATGAAAACCAGCGGTAAGAATGTACATGGGCTTTAAAGAGCATATATTTAATTTGTGGAACCAACATATGAACTCTGGACTAACATTAACTAGGACTTTTGTGTGGTGCTGTGGATCAGCACTGGACTGTGACCCACGAGGTCAGCAGTTCAAACCTACCAGGTGCTCCTTGGAAACCCTATACAGGGTCGCTATGAGTTGGAACCAACTCAATGGCACTTAATAACAACAACAAACAACATTAACTAGAGGATGGGAGAGGCACGAATGAAAAGCATATGTACTGGAGCCAGATTGCTGTGTGACCGTGAGCATGTTACTTAACCCATCTGTGAAACGGATAATACTAGCCTGCCTCAGAGGATGTTTGTGAGGAGTAAATGAGTTGATGTTAGCTCCAACTCCGTGGTTCTCTACACGATAGAATGAAATGGTGCCTGGTACTTTGCCATCACAGTTGCTGTGGTTGAGCCCATTGTTACAGCCACTGTGTCAATCCATGTCCTTGGGTGTCTTCCTCTTTTTCACTAACCCTCTGTTCTTAGCCCGGAATCTGTGATGAAACCTGACCACCATGGGTTGACCCTGTTGGCATTTGAATCTTCAGTGGAAAAGCTTCCAGCATCACAGCAACATGCAAGCTACACAGTAGGAAAAACTGACAGACACGTAGGGAAGTTGATAGAAGGACTTTTAAGTAACACGTACTAAGAATGGGTCCTGACTCAGGATCAATCATTGTGTGATTTTGACTCATGGTGACCCCATGCACTCCATAGGGTTTTCAAGTCTGACCTTTGGAAGCAGATGACCAGCCTGTCTTCTAAGTCGCATCTTATTATGTTGTTAAGTGCTGTTGAGTTAATTCTGACTCATAGCGACCCTGTATAGGGTTTCAGAGGAGAGACCGGTGAGCTTCAACTGCCGATCTTGCAGTTCAAATCAACGTTGCGGGCCAGCTCATTAACCCACAGCACGACACCAGAACTCCTAAGGCACCTCTGGGTGGTTGTTAATCGCCAACCTTTTGGCTAGTATTTGAGCACCTAACCATTTGCACCACTTAGAGACTCCTCTGAGTGTTAACTACTGGCTCTACATTGCAGAAATGAGGAGTTTCAGAACTATGCTAAACAGATTCAGTGTGCAGCTGCTGTATTGGGAAAACCTTTGTAAGGCCTATAAGGCATCTTTTTTTTCCTGAGACAAAAGAGATAACAGACGAGAAATGTACATTGAAATGCAGTAATTTATCTCAGTGAAAACTAAAAGGTTAATCCAATTTATAAACAATTTACTGACCATGTCTTGCTAAGCACACTGAGATACACAGCAATGATTAAGACATCTTAGGTTGAATTATAGCAGATAAATGGGAATGGAATTGTAGTTTCTTTGCTCCAGGCCTGTTGGTATCCTGTTAATAAAGTAAACAGATGTCAGCTTCTTTGTGTATAAAAGAAAATCTATGTTACTAATGGCATAATTCACTGAGATAATGAAATACATTTGACATGGATAAGATAGCCATGAATGGGGCACTTGGAGTATTTTGCTAAACTAAAGTAATACAGGATCCGTAGAAAATGAGACCAAAGGAAGGGTTACAAGAGACCAGTTGTAGTATTTAGGTCCATTCTTCTATATGCAGCGAGCTCTGGTAGCATTTGTTGTTGTTGTTATGTGCCGTGGAGTCGGTACCG
>NW_006408627.1:9941349-9942689 GCF_000296735.1 Chrysochloris asiatica
ATTATTAATGTGGAGATTTTCGAGCCCTTATTTGACAATTTTTCTTTCATGGGTTATTATGGCTACGGATATCTGCCTTGGAGTGGGTTTTGACTCACAGTGACCATGTATAGGGTGTCTGAGACGGTAAGTCTTGTGAGCAGAAAGCCTCATCTTTCTCCCTGCAACAGCTGGTAGACTCAAATTGCTGACCTTAACAGTTATCAGCTCGGTATGTAGCCCACCATTCTACCAGCTGTTCTTATAGGGCTATTAAATGCACAAAGAGTTTTTCCTCTTGAGAGGAGGCTTTGGGTTTGAGGGTGGTGTTTTCAGAACACTTCTAAAAAATCCACTTTGGGGAGTTTAATCTATTGTTATTAACACATCTTCCTAGCATTAGGCAATTAATTTCCCTTACCAGATAGATCTGAGAAAATGGGACTCTGCACTGATAAATCCTGAGGCTATATGAGATTCTGTAGATCCAGAGATTCTGAAACTTGATCATGGTGATAATGTCCTTATTTGTCATTTGAATAGTCCTTTACATTTTTTCACAGTGCTTTTTGTTAAAGTTACTGCTCAGACTTCCTTTGATATTGACATTACGTAGTCTTGTATTTATATAAATTGTGCTTTCTAATTCCATAACCCATTGTAAAAAAATATTTCTCCTTTCAAAGTTTATAGTACATCAGATCCTCTAGGAAGAGACCTCCTGGAGAGAAGATCTGCCCAGTTTGAGACACTCAGACATTTGTACTTTCATTTGACTTTGTGTACCTTAAAGAAAATTTCCAGAATTCTGAGTATTGGTTGCCGTTTATAAAAGTGCACATTATTGTATGAGAGGATTTGGGTGATTTAACAGAACACGTTCTAAAGGAGAGGAGTCCTGAAGTGGCTGTGGGTTAATGCGCCAGACTACTACAAAGTCGTTTGAACTGCAAGGTCGGCGGTTCACGCTCAACAGCTGCTCCTCGGAAACCCTATATAGGGTCGCTATGGGTCGGAAACGACTCAACGGCACTTCTAAATAGCAAAGTGGAAGCTTTTAATAATTTGTTAAAAATTGGGAAGACAGAAACAAAGTATTAAAAGTTCACATGAAATGCATAAAGTGTACTCTTTTCTCTCACATTTGTGGCCAGTATAAAAACACATTTTAGCATATTTAATGTAGCTTCTTTCTGGACCTTTTGGTGTGTTTTATAAATATTCATATAACTTTGAACTGAGACTTTTTGATAATTTTCTTTTGATGGGGTTCTATAATAGCAAGATTACCAACTATTATAACTATAACTAATTAAATCATAAGGGGGTAGGATATTTTAAAGTGTGACCCTAGAGAATAA
>NW_006408627.1:9943659-9947177 GCF_000296735.1 Chrysochloris asiatica
TTGGGCAGTGTTTCGTTCTGCTGTGCATAGGACTGCTATGAGTTGGTACTGACTCGATGGCACCTAACAACAATCACTGAATCAGGCTTTAAAGATACCTTTTTCTTTATTGGAATTATGAGTTTATGAACATAAGAAATAGAATTGAGTATTTATTAGGACAGCGCTACTGTTGTTAAGTGCTGTCGAGTCAGTTTCAACTCAGCAACCCTATATAGGTTTGAACCACTGATCTTCTGGATAGCAGTGTAGTTGCTGTCCATCAGGGCCACCTCAGGACTCCTAGGAAAGGGCTAATGGTGTCATATTATAAACTATTGTATTCAGATCCTTGACAGATACAATGTTGCATTGTAATGTTGTTGTATAATAAAAGGCATTATCCTTTTTTTTTTTAGTAGTGACTTGGAATCTCTTGGTCCCTCGTTACTTGAGATCTGGGTGAAATTACTTCTACTTCCCTATACACAAGGAGCCCTGGTGGTGCTGGAGACTAGGCACTGGACTGCTAACCAAAAACTTGAATCTACCAGGCACTCCTCAGCAGAAAGATCAGGCTTTCTGCCCCTATGAAGAGTTACAGTCTTTGGAACCCTAAGAAACAGTTTTAGTGTATCTAAAAGGGCTGCTATGAATCAGAATAGACTGTATAGCAATGGATTTGGGGATTTCTACTGATGGCAAGTAAAGTAAAAAATAAATTTTATCTTGACCAGCCACTTGTCCTTTCAGACTTACTATCTTTAAGTTAAATATCCAGTCCCATATTCAAATACTGGGAATTCAAACTCTACATGATGCTGACTCCTCTCTCAATGATTTTTTCCTCCTTCCTTATTCCCGGAATGCCATCTAATAAGGGCAGGGAATTCATGTAAATTTTGAGCTCAAAGAAGAGGCTTCTTTTGTTCCATATCCTTTCTCTGGTAGCTCTTTTTAGGTGTAGCTCCTTCCATTGGTTTGTTACATATTGGTCTTCTGTCCTTACTAAATTGTACCCAAGTGAGAACTGAGGTACTTCCTGCTCTGTAGTCTCAGTATGGTCCATTCCAGTGAGGAGGAGGACTCTTATTTCATCTCAACTTTATGCTCAGACAAAATCACATACCCCGTCTGGACCGTCTCTGGCTCTTTATCCACTGCCTCTGTTACCAAGGCCCTTCCTTTCCATGTTGGAAGCCCCCAGGAACACTCAGGTACTTCCTGTCTCCTCATGGGACTTGCATATACAGGCCATAGGTAAATCGGGAGAATGGTGGGGTGTATTTTGGGCCCTCTCTGTAGATACAAAATGAAACTTTTTACCTCACTATTGCATGCCTGTGTCAAGATCAGTCCAACGCCCTTATTCCTAATCAAGGGGGACTCCAACCATGCTTTGCAGAGTTCTGTTCTATTCTGACCTTCCCCCCCTTTTTTTAAATGTTTTATTGTGAATTATGTGATAGTTTACATGGGAGACGATTAGTTTTACATTCATCCTATCATATATTGTTTCATTGCTATGGTTACAATCCCATCCATGCATCATCAACCAACCAAAGGGTATACACTACAAGCCTGTTCCCGGTCGTCAGCACACAGCCCCTCTCCCTATCTGTGTCTAAAGTCCCCAACTGTTCCATCTCTCCATGTCATCGTCTCTGCCTCCATCTCAGGCATCACTGCTTCTCTGGGTAGGTCCCGCTCTCCACTCTTCTCCCTTGATGGTCCCAGGCACCTCTGGTCCTAGGCTGAAAAGTTAATCACTCCCCTTCTTGGTACAAAATGTCTACCTTTACATTTCCAACCCTCACAAGCAATCCTGATAACAATTATTCACTATTGTATCACAAGAGACCCATCCGCATTTCATTTCATCAGTGGAGATTCTATCTTCCTTCATGCCCTCTGGATCTAGGTTCCCTCTTGAAAGCTTGTAAGCCAGTCACTTCTTGCCTTTGTAGCCCCCTCATTTTGGGTAGCCAATGTCCAAGTCTACTCTGTGTATGGAGGGGGTGGGAATGATCCTCGCTGTAAGGATTTGTTCCCTCTTTTGGGCTACTGCATCCATAGGTGTAGGTCAAGTTCATCAAATTGTATCAGATTACTCCTTTTTTCCTCTTCTTTCTTCTTCTGGTTGAGCTCTGATCACTCAGTCATTGAAACCAGGTCAAGTGGGTATTATCTGCAAGTGTGGGTGTTCTTGTGCATATGACATCTCTTCTTATCAGCTGGACACTTCACTCTCCACTCTAGTCCTCTGTGGCTATGTCACTGACTCTGGGCCCAAGAGTCCCCTGGTCTTGCCACACTGCTGGCCACACTGCTCTCCACCCAGTTTCACAGAAGTCTGTCAAACATTGTAGGTCTTAGCTTGTAGCTTCATTGCTGTTTTTCCCTCACTTCCCCTTATTGGTGAGGAGCGTGGTCATCAATCAGAGCATGTATTCCCATTGAGTCTTAGTCTTGGAAGGGGGTTTACACTGAGGAAATCCAACCACTTGCCTTGATGTCTCCTGGGCAAGCCACTTGCTTGTTCTTGTAGTAACAGTTGGCCTGCCTATGTTGTTTTATATTTTTCCTGTAGGTATTTCTTTGAAGAAGTATCTTCTGTTCTTCTAGCTGCTCCAGGCTGGTCTGCTCATCCTTTCAAGTCTGACCCTCTTTTTGTGGTTATCTTTATCTACAAGGAATAAGACTTGGCAATACTTTAGGAAAGAAGTATATTCAGAGCACGTGTACTAATCCTCCTTCTCTGTGCACTTGGGACCTTGAGGCTCCCTGTTCAGATAGCTGTAGCTGCTTCCAGAGACTGCAAGGACTTGTAGATCCTTAGAGCAATTTTGTGGCACCTGTGGGCAGACATATACTCTTAAGTGGCAGCTACACAAAGGGGACTTTATGTAGAAGCATGGATAGTGCTTGTATATGCAGATGGGGACCCGGGATGGGAAGAGAAGGGCAAGTCATGTCACTTTCCTACCACACTTCAAAGAGTCTGAAAGTTCAAAATTTGAACTCGATATTCCACAGCATTGTGATGACATCTGTAAGCAATGAGAGAACTTGATTAATCCTTTAATATTGAGCATCTGGTATAGGACTTGACTTTAGAATCTTCCCAAAGCCTGGCAAATGTTAGGAGCAAGCCTTATTAACATAAGGAATCTGTGAGATGATCTAGCATTTTGAACAGGAATCTAGAAACAGTTACCATTGCTCTCAACCATCCCAAACTTACAAAAGGTCACTATTCCTTGTCCCCTGGAATTCAATCCTTAATAAGTAGATCCATGGAACAGACCACACATTCCCATCTACTAAACTATCTTGGCTTTTGTCTCCAAGGTAAGAAACATTTGACCTAATTATAACTCCATAGATAGATTCTTGTTAAGCGCCACCCAGTTGGTTCTGACCCATAGCAACCCTGTATAGAGTTTCTGAGGAGCGACTAGTGAGCTTGAACCACTGAATTTGCAGTTCAAATCGACTTTGCAGTCCAGCATATTAACCCACAGCACCATATCAAGACT
>NW_006408627.1:9947467-9954410 GCF_000296735.1 Chrysochloris asiatica
TTTTGTTTTTTGATGTACACAAAAACAGAGGGATATATAATCATTTAAACAACCCAAGGACACATTTTGCAAGCCAGCCTCCTGGCTGCCAGCACACGGCCTTTCTCTTTCAATGAGTCTAGAGTCCTCAGCTACTCTATCTCTCCATGCCATCACCTCTGCCTCCATCTCTGGTGTCACTGCTTCTCTGGGTAGGAGCCCACATTCTGCTCATGCATATCCCTCTTGCTGGTCCTAGAGTCCTCTGTTCCTAGAATATAAGATTAACTACCCTCCTATTTTTGTTACACAACATCTACCTTTACACTTGTGACAGTTGCAATTAGTCATGATAACAATTACTCACTATTCAATCAAAAGAATCCCATCCCCATCTTTCAACAGACATTCTAGACAATATGAAAACTATGCAGTGGGGATCCTACCTTCCTACACACACCCTGAAACTAAACTCCCTCTTGAAAACTTGTAAGACATGCCTTTATAACCCCCATTTTAGGTAACAAATGTCTAATTTGCCCATCCTTATTAACCCTGTGTACTGAAGGGATAGGCTTGATCCTTAATGAGAAGACTCCTTCCCTCTTGGTATTTTGAGGGACTACATCCATAAGTAGAGGTCAAATTCACCAAATTGTAGGAATTTACACTTGCTTCATATGTGAAGGCTGGACAATGAATAAGGAAAACCATAGAAGAATTGATGCGTTTAAGTTATGGTATTGTAAAAGAATATGAAAAGTACCATAGTCTGCCAAAAGAACAAACCAATCTGCGTTGGAAGAAGTACAGTCAGAATACTCCTTAGAAGTCAAAAGGGCAAACTTCATCTCTCATACTTAGGAATAATTCCTGGAGAAGGACATCATGCTTGGTAAAGTGGAGGGTCAGCAAAAAAGAGGAAGATCCACAAAGAGATGTACTGGTACAATGGCAGTGGCAATGGGCTCAAGGGTGGCAACAATTATGAGGATGGAACAATTGCTTGTATGCAATATTAGGCTGAAAAACCAATCCACAAACCAAAATCTGACTTTGAACATACCCCACCTGGATTTAGAGATCATTTTAAAAAGTTTTGATGAATTAGACATTAAAGACTGAAAACCAGAAGAGCTGTGGAGTGACATCATGAACATCATACAGTAAGAAAGCAAAAGGTCATTAAGAAGACAAGGAAGAATGAAAAGACCAAAGTGATTGTCAGAAGAGACTCTGAAACTTGCTCACTAGTGTAGAGAGGCTAAAGCAAATGGAAGAAAGGAGGCAGTACAAGAGCTGAATAGAAATTTTCAAAAGATAGCTTGAGAAGACAAAGTCAAATATTATTATGTACTGTGCAAAGACCTGGCGTTAAAAAACCAAAAGGAAGAACATGCTCAGCATTCCTCAAGATGAGGGAACTGAAGAAAAAATTCAAGCCTCAACTTGAGTTATTGAAGGGTTCTATGGGAAAAATATTGAATGATGCAAAAAAGTATCAAAAGAAGATGGAAGGGATTCACACTCAGTCTATCTCAAAGAGATGGTAGATATTCAAACATTTGAAAAATAGCATATGACCAAGAGCCAATGATATTGAAGGAAAAAGTCCAAGATGCACCGAAAGGCATTGGCAAAAAACAAGGCTCTGAGAAATGATGGAATACAAACTGAAATCTTTCAACAAACTTATGAAGCACTGGAGGCACTCACTCATCTATGCCAAGAAATTTGGAAGACAGCTACCTGACCAAATGATTGGAAGAGAACCATATTTGTACCCATTCCAAAGAGAGGTGACCCAACAGAATGTGGAAATCATAGAACAATATCATTAATATCCCAAGCAAGCAGATTTTTGCTAAAGATAATTCAAAAATGGCTGCAACCATACATTCACTGAGAGTTTCCCAAGGTTCAAGCCAGATTCAGAAGAGGATGTGGAAAGATATTATTGCTGATGTCAGATGGATCTTGGCTGAAAGCAGAGAACACCAGAAAGATATTTACCTGTGCATTATTGACTATGCAAAGGCTTTCAATAGTGTGGATCATGACAAGCTATGGACAAAATTGTGGAAATGGGTATGCTGGAACAGTTAGTTGTGCTCATGAGGAACCTGTACATAAACCAAGAGGAAATTTTTTTTTTTACCAGAACAAGGGAAAACTTAACAGTTTATAATTAGGAAAGTTGTGTGTTTTGGTTGTATTCTTTCATCATACTTATTCAATCTGCATGCTGAAAAAATAATTGGAGATGCTGGGTTACATGAAGAAAAGCATGGCACCAAAATTGGTGGAAGGCTCATTAACAACCTGGGATATGCAGATGATACAACCTTGTTTGCTGAAAGCAAAGAAGACTTAAAGCACTTACTAATGAAGATCAAAGTTTTCCATATGGGTTGTACCTCAACGTAAAGAAAGCAAAAATCCTCACTACTGGACCAATAAATAGCATCCATATAAATAACATTTATATAAGAAGCTCTGGTAGCATAGTGGTTACGAGTTGGACGGCTAACTCACAGTGAACAGTTCGAAACTACCAGCAGTTCCGCAGGAGAAAGATGAGGTTTTCTGCTCCTGTAAAGATTAACAGCCTTGGAAACTCTATACAAGGTTGCTATGAGTCAGAACCGACTTCACAGCACACCTCCACCACCACCATATAAATGTAGAAAAGCTTGAAGTTATCAAAGACTTCATTTTGCTTGGATCAATCACCAACACTTATGGAAGCAGTAGTCAAGGCAAATCTACTGCACAAGACCTCTTTAAAGTGTTTAAGAGCAAAGATGTCAGTTTTAGAACTTAGATGTGCCTGACTCAAGCCATGGTATTTTCGATAACATACACAAAAGTTTGGACAGTGAATAAGGAAGTCCATGGAAGAATTGGTGCCTTTGAGCTATGGTGTTGGCAGAGAATGATGAAAGTATCATGGATTGCCAAAAGAGCAAACCAATCTCTGTTGGATGAGGTACAGTCAGAATGCTCCCTGGAAGCCAGGATGGCCAGACTTCATCTCTCATGCTTCAGACATATATTCAGGAAGGACCAGTTCCTGGAAAAGGATATGTTTGGTAAAGTGGACAGTCAGAGAAAAAGAGGAAGACCCCCAACTAGATGGATTCGTACAGTGGCAGCAGCCATGGGGTCAAATGTAGCAATGATTATGAGGTTGGTGCAGGACCAGGCATTGTTTCATTCTGCTGTGCATAGAGCCACTATGAATCGGTATTGATTCAATGGCACCTAACAACAACAAGAAGTATTCCTTTGTTTTATTTGAACTGCTGCCTCTTGGTCTATGTACAGGTTCCTCATGAGCACAATTAAGTTTTCTGTAATACCTATTCTTTGCAATGGTATTCATTGTTTGCTATGATCCACATAATAGAATGCCTTACATAGTCTCTGCTATCAACCAAGATCTGTCTGCCTTCGGTAATGATACCTCTCATTCCACATCCTCTTCTGAATCCAGCTTGAACTTCTGCTAGCTCCTTGTTTATGTAATTGTTGCAATTGTTTTGAATTATTAATAGCAAAGTTATACTTGCATGTGATATTAATGATATTGTTAGAGGATGTCTGCATTGCTTTGGGATCTTTCTTTGGTCTACGCACTAATGTGGGTCTCTTCCAATCAGTTGTTCAATAGCTGTCTTCTAAGTTTCTTAGCATCCATGAGTGAGTGCCTCCAGCATGTCATCAGTTTGTTGAGACATTTCAATTGGTATTCCATCATTTCCTAGAGCCTTGTTTCTAGCCAATGCCTTCAGTGTAGCTTGGACTTCTTCCTTCACTACCATGGGAACTTTTTCATATGGTACCTCATGAAATGACTGAACATCGAACAAGTCTTCTTTGGTATAGTGACTCTTGTTTATTCCTTCCATCTTCTTTTGATGTTTTTTGCATCATTTCATACTTTGCACGTAGAATCCTTCAGTATCACAAGTTGAAGTTTGAATGTTTTTCTTCAGTTCTTTCAGCTTGAGAAATGCTGAGAGTTTGCTTCCTTTTTGGTTTCCTAACTCTAGGTATTTGCACATTTCATTATATTATTTTATATTGTCTTCTCAAGCTGCCCTTTAATTTTTTCTGCTCAACTCTTTTACTTCCTCACTTATCCCATTTGCTTTAGCTTCTCTGTGTTCAAGAGCAAGTTTCAGAGTATCTTCTGGCATTCATTTTTGTCTTTATTTCCTTTCCTGTTTTTTTTTTTTTTTTTTTTAAACAACCTTTTCCTTTCTTCTTGTATGATGTTCTTAATGTCATCCCACAACTCTTCTGGGTTTTGGTCATTAGTGTCTTATGCATTAACTCTATTCTTGAGATGCTGTCTAAATTCAGGTGGGATATTTTCCAGGTAATATTTTGGCTCTTAGAAACTTGTAATTTTCTTCAGCTTCAACCCGAGCATCCATAGGAGCAATTGATGGTCACAGTTGGCTCCTGGCTTTTTTTTGCTGATGATATTGAGCTTCTCCATTCTCTCTTCACACAAATGTGGTCGGTTTTATTTGTGTATATTCCATCTCATGAGGTCCATGTGTATAGTGGTCTTTTATACTGTTGAAAAAAGATATTTGTAATGAATAAGTCATTGGTCTTGCAAAATTCTATCATACAATCTCCAGCACTGTTTCTGTCACCAAGGCTGTATTTCCCAACTACTAATCCTTTCTCTTCACTCTGAAGAAGTTGGTAGAATTTTAAAATTTCATCATCATTGGTGTATTTGGTTGGTGTATAAATTTGAATAATAGTTGTATTAACTAGTCTTCCTTGTAAGCTTGTGGTTATTATGCTGTCACAGACAGCATTATACTGCAAGATAGATCTTGAAATGTTCTTTTTGATGATGAATATGACACCATTCCTCTTCAATTTGTCATTCTTCATGTAGTAAGCAAGAAGATTGTTCAATTCAAAATGGCCAATACAAGTCCATTTCAGTCCACTCATGTCTAGGATGGAGTCCTACTGTGGTGCTGTGGGTTAATGTGCTAGACTGCAAAGTTGGATTGAACCAAAAGGTCGGCAAGCAGTTCAAGCTCATCAGTCACTCTTCAGAAAGCCTATGCAGGGTCACTATGAGTTGGAATTGACTCAATGGCACTTTAACAACAACGACAACATATCAAGGCTATTGATCTTTATTAATATCTGACAACTTCCAACTTTTCTAGATTCATACTTCATACATTTCACATTCTGATTATTGATTGATGTTTGCTGCTACTTCTTTACATTTTGAGTTGTGCTCCATCAGCAAATGAAGGTCTTGAAAGCTTTGCTACATTCACATCATTATAGATAATTCTACTTTGAGGTAGCAGTTCTTCCCTAGTTGTATTTTGAATGGCTTCCAACCTTAGGGGCTCATCTACTGGCACCATATCAGATAATAATCAGCTGCTACTACTAAGGTTTTCAATGGCCAACCCTTCAGATGTGGTTCACATCTCCTTTTTCCTAGTCTATATTAGTCTGGAAGCTCTGTAAAACCTGTTCACCATGGGTGATCCTGCTGATATTGAAAATACTGGTGGCTTCCAGCATTAGAGCAACAAACTAACCACCACAGTACAACAGACTGATGGATGACTGGAGTTTGTAGTTGAGTAAGAAATTTAAATATCATAAGGTTTTCAGTGACTAAATATTCGGAAGTAGTTCATCACTACTTCTTCCGAGTCTGTCTTTGTCTGGAAGCTCATCTGAAACCTGTCCACCATGATATTCCTGCTGGTGGCATAGCTTCCAGAATCACAGCAACTTACTAGCCACCACACAGTATGACAAACAGACAGACTCGGAAGAAGGAGTGACGAACTACTTCCGAATATTTAGTCACTGAAAACCTTATGAATAGCAGAGAAACACTGTCAGATATACTGCCGGAAAATGAGCCCCTCAGGTTGGAAGGCACTCAAAATGCAACTGGGGCAGAGCTGCCTCCTCAAAGTAGAGTTGATGGAATAAAGCCCGCAGGAGAAAAGCCTATGGGACCTTCATTTGCTGATGGGGCACAATTCAAAATGAAGAAAAACAGCTGTAAACATCCATTGAAAATGGGAACATGAAATGTACGAAGTATGCATCTGGGAAACTTAGAAGTTGTCAAAAATGAAATGGAACACTTAAACATCAATATCTTAGGCATTATTGAGCTGAAAAGGACTGGTAATGGCCATTTTAAATCTGATGACCACATAGTTTACTATGCTGGAAGTGACAAATTGAAGAGGAACAGTGTTGCATTCATCGTCAAAAAGAACATACCCAGATCAGTCATGAGGTACAATGCTGTAAGTGATAGGATACTATCCATGTACCTACAGGGAAGCCCAGTTAATACCACTATTATTCAAATGTACTCATCAACCACTAAAGCCAGTGAAGATAAAATAGAAGAATTCTACCAACTTCTTCAATATGAAATTGATCAAACATGCAACCAAGATGTATTGCTCATTACTGGTGATTGGAATGCAAAGGTTAGGAGCAAAGAGGAAGGATCAGTAGTTGCAAAATATGGCCTTGGTGATAGAAATGATGCTAGAGAAGCAAGATAGAATTCTTCAAAACCAATGATTTGTCCATTTCATATACCTTCTTTACACAGCATAACAGATGGCTATAAACATGGACCTCGCCAGATGGAATACATAGACATCAAACTGACTACATCTATGGAAAGAGAAGACAGAAAAACTCCATACCATCAGTGAAAACAAGGCCAGGGGCAGACTGTGGAACAGACCATTAATTACTGATATGCAAATTCAAACTGAAGCTGAAGAAAATGAAAACATAGCCATGAGGCCAAAATATGACCTTGAATATATCCCACCTGAATTTAGGGATCATCTGAAGAATGGATTTGATACATTAAACACTAAAGACCAAAGACCAGAAGAGTTGTGGGATGACATCAAGAACA
>NW_006408627.1:9955780-9960286 GCF_000296735.1 Chrysochloris asiatica
ACTTCATTCTTGGATCAACTGTCAACACTCACAGAAGCAGCAGTCAAGAAATCAAACAATGTATTGCATTAGGCAAATCTGCTGCACAAGAACTTTTTAAAGTGTTGAAGAGCAAAGATGTCAGCTTGAGGACTGAGGTGCACCTGACCCAAGCCATAGTATTTTCAATAACCTCATATGTATGCAAAATCTGGACAGTGAATAAGGCAGATCGTAGAAGAATTGAAGCTTTTGAGTTATATTGTTGGAGGAGAATATTGAAAGTGCTGCCAAAAGAACCAATAGATCCATTTTGGTAGAAGTACAGCCAGATTGTTCCTTGGAGCCCAAGATGGCCAAGCTTCATCTCTCATACTTCAGACATATTGTCAGGAAGGACCAGTCGCTTGAGAAGGATATCATGTTTGATAAGGTGGAGGATCAGAGAAAAATCCAGAGATGGCTTGGCCAAGTGGCAGCATCGATGGACTAAAGCGTGGCAAAAGTAGTTGAGGTTGGCCCTGGATCAGGCAGTTTATTTTTCTGCTGTGCATAAAGTCGCTATGAGTCAGGACTGACTCGATGCACCTAACAACAACAACAATAACAACTCTCTCTTAACACTTGGTGCTATATGAGAATTTGAATCGTTCTTTAGATTGGCGTTCTGCCTCTCTCTGATAACAAATGTCTGGTGTCTTTAATGATTTGCCCACCCTCCTGATCATGTCTTGAGGTAGGAGACAGGTGTGTATATGGTTTTAGTGTATACATAGCATTGCCACGAAGGTCAAATCCTCCAGATCTATCCTTGAAATCTCCTCTGTCATCTCTCGTCAACATACAGCAAGTCAACAACTTCTACTTGTATAATGTAGACCTTGACTGCATTGTTCCCAGTTGAACTTTACCCCAGCTACAAATCCAGTTTCTGAAATTGACTAAGCACTTCCCACCTTGGTATGACCCATTAGTTACTCCTAGCTCACACAACTTCATCTTGGCTTTCATTTTCACAATAAGCACTTTACAGATCTGACCTTGACTCCCATCTAGTCCCAACTTTGCTCTATAGCCTTTGACATAGAACTCACATATCTCAGTCCTTGTATATCCTCTCACAAGCTTTTGATTTTGTTTAATTCTGTGATCCAATGTGGTGTACAAAAACTACACAGCATGAGCTATATTCCTGCCTGTTCTAGGCTAATTTGCCAAAAATCAATGGAAAAATGATTAATTTATCAAATGTACTTACTTACAAACCCATATTTCATTGTCCTACTTAAAATGGTTATGGAAAAACTTTTGAAGGTTTCCATGAAGTTTTAATTAACAGGCCTCCATTTTCTCTTTATAGCATTTTGAGGAACAACCAAATGGTTGACACCTAAGAGTTACAGGACTAATATTAAATATTAAGAAAAGTGTCTTTCTATAACAGCAAACAGAATGTAAGCTCTTTTAGGTACTTTTTAACTTATATTCTGATACTTTTCAGATTATTTTAGGACATAAATTTCTACTTTTAAACAATTTTGCTATTCTTTTAACTATTTTATAAATTAGTTTTCAGTCTTACGGCAACAAATCCTTGTATTAGAACTGTAAGTGCTCGCATCACTTTCTCAGTATAATAAATAAGCCCACATTTGTTGCTTTCAAGTTACTTTACTCATAGCCATCTGTTTTGACAATCTTTAAGGAGCTCTGGTAGCGTAGTGGTTACGAATCGGGCTGCGAACCTTAAGGTCAGCGGTTCGAAACTACCAGTCGTTCCGCGGGAGAAAGATGAGGCTTTCTACTCCCGTAAAGATTTACACCCTCGGAAACCCTGTACAGGGTCGCTATGGGTCGGACCCGACTCGATGGCACTTAACAACAACAACAAACAAACCTTAAAAAAAAATTTTTTTTTAACCAATTTAATTTAAATTTTTCCTGTATTTGTGCTCAATACATCTCAGATTTGAGGCTTTATTTGCTTTCTGTTACTCTTACATTTTGCCTGATTCTTCAAGTCTCTATCAGTCAATGTATCCTAGTTACAAAAACATTCACTCTTGTGTATGTTGCAGGGTTGTCTTGGTGCTTTTCAATGTCTTTATCTGTTTTTATGCTTGTCTGCTACTTTTCACATTCTTTTGTCAATTTTTGAAATGGCAGATTAGCTCTGCTTTTGTATTCTGACAGTTAGTAGCCACAGTTTAGTCCTTTCATGTTGATATGGTTGTACTAGAGATTTCTTAATTTTGCATTTTTAAGATGTAGGGCAGATTTGTGTCTTAATCTTTCCTAGTAATTCCATATTTATGGTGAAGAAATATCACATTTGGGTTACTAACCTTAAAAATTAAACTCATTTAGTCAAAGTCTATATTTTCTCCTTCAAATTAATACATTTCAACTGTTTTGTAATACACAATGTAAATATCAACAGAGCTGTTTTAATAATCAATGATTCTTTAAGAGTAGCTTTTGAAAGTCTGTTACTATTAAACTTTTCATTATGGGCCAAAATAAACACAAAGCAGGTAAAACTTTAAACTTTCATGAGTTTTTTACTTTAGCAATGAACTTTCCAAAGCCACTGATATAAATATTTCTAGCTCCATGTGGTGATTTGTGGGGGATAGAAGAAGAGAATGCCAAATTTTGTCTACTGCCAGGATGCTCTTTTGAAGTAATGGCCATCTAAATAAGAAAATCTACCACTCGTCTGTCAGTCTGCCATACTATGGCGACTTACTGTGTTACTGTGATGCTGGAAGCTGATTGTTGGTGCTTATGGAGTCGGATCTGACTCTCAGCAACCCTATATAGGGTTTTCAAGGCTGTAAATTTTTATGGGAGCAGAAAGCCTCATCTTTCTCCTGCAGAACCACTGGTAGTTTTGAACTGCTGATCTTGAGATAAGCAACCCAACTCATAACCACTACGCTACCAGAGCCCCTTGCTGGAAGGTATGCCACCAGTATTTTAGATACCAGCAGGTTCATTCACAGTGGACAGGTATCAGATGAGCTGTCAGACTAAGATAGACTAGGAAGAAGAATAGACAGACTACTTCTGAATATTTAGTCACTGAAAACCTTGTGAGTTGCATTGGACACTGCCAGATAGCACCAGAATACTAAATATTGAAACATGATGAAGAGTACCAGATATTGTCAGATATAGTGCTGGAAGATGGGTCCCAAGGTTGGAAGGCACTCAGAATATGACTGGGGAAGAGCTGCCTCCACAAAGTAGAGTTGACTGTAATGAAATGAATGGAGTAAAGCTTTCAGGACCTTCATTTGCTGATGGGTAATAATTGAAAATGAGGAGAAACAGCTGTAAACATCCATTTATAATCAGAACATGGAATATAATAAAGTATGATTCTAGGAAAAGTTGAAGTTGTCAAAAATGAAAAGGAATGTATAAACATCAATATCCTAGGCATTAGTAAGTTGTAATGGACTGGTATTGATCATTTTGAATCTGACAACCACATGGCTTACTATGCCATGAATGAGATATGGAAGAGGAATGACATCACATTCATTATCAAAAAAGCTGTCTGTGATAGGATAATATCCACACAGCTACAAGTCTGATGACTTCCGATTTTCCTAGACTCATATTTCATACATTCCACCTTCCGATTATTGATGGATATTTGCTGTTGCTTCTTTTCATTTTGACTTGTGCTCCATTAGCAAATGAAGGTCTTGAAAGCTTTACAAAGTTCACATCAATATAGATAACTCTATTTTGAAGAGGTAGCTCTTCCCAGGTGGTGTTTTGAGTGGCTTCCAACCTTATGGGCTCATCTTCTAGCATTCTATCAAACAATGTTGTCTGTGATAGGATAATATCCATACATGTACAAGGAAGACAAGTTAATATTACTCAAATTTATACACCAACCACTAAGGCAAGTGGTGATGAAATTGAAGAATTCTCCCATCTCTTTCAGTCTGAAATTGGTCAAACATGCAAACACGATGTATTGATAATTACTGGCAATTGAGAATGCAAAGGTTAGAAACAAAGAGGAAGGATAAGGTTGAAATTGAAAAGTTCTACCATCTACTACAGTCTGAAATTGATCAAACATGCAATCAAGCAGTATTGATAATTACTGGCGAGGAGAATGCAAAGAGTGGAAACAAAGAGGAAGGACAAGTCATTGGAAAATATGTCTTTGGTGATAGAAAATATGCTGGAGATCGTATGATACAATTTTGAAAAACCTATGATTTATTCATTACAAATACCTTTTTAAAACAATATAAAACATGACTATACCCATGGACCTCACCAGATGGAATACACAGCAATCACATTGACTAAATCAGCCAAGATCCATCTTATATTAGCAATGATATCCATAAACTACATCAGTGGGAAGAGGTGGTGGAAAAGCTCCATATCATCAGCCCAAACAAGACCAGGTGCAGACAATGGGACAAACCATCAATTGATCATATGCAAATTCAGACTGAAGCTGAAGAAAATTAACACAAGTTCAGAAGAGCA
>NW_006408627.1:9961296-9968488 GCF_000296735.1 Chrysochloris asiatica
AAAAAAAATAGATACCTGAGAAAAACAGGATAAAAAAATTGAGGATGAGAAGAGAGACTTAGATGGAGATGCAAAAGCATAAAGAAAGAGATTGAAATGCAGAGAGAGATAAGCAGCTCTCTCTCTCAGGGTAAAGTTCAGAGAAAGAAAATGTCATTATTAATCATCTTCTTAACTCATTTTACAATATAAGCATGCATCACTTAATGTCCATGATGTGCTCTATGAAAGAGGCCATTATGTAATTTGGGTGTTGTGCCAATCCACCTTATATACAGACAGTCCCTGAACTATGAATGAGTTCCATTCCTAAGTGTGTCTTTAAAGTTGAATTTGTACGTAAATCAAAACTGTTGGGTATGGTTTGTATTTAACATCAGTCAAATGTTAGTCTTTGTATAGAGTGTTCAGTGTACCTTTCTAAGCATCAGAGAAACACTGCAAGATACAATAAAACATCTTCAACATAATAATACAATATTATTAACAATAATGTTTTGATGCATGACACAAACAGTGCTGTAAAAATGGCGTCAACCATGCCTCCTGTGGTGCATGCCACTTCTCAGATGGCTTCAATTTGTTGCAATGGCCACACAGAACTCAGGCACCATACTCACAATTGTGAGGTTTGTTAGGGACATTAATAGGTTACAAGTCGGATCAGAAATGTTCAGGGTGCAGTTCTTTCTGTCAGGACAGCGTCTCCTCAGCTGTGCACACAAGTAGTTCTCTCTCACTGCCCTGGCAATGTTACAAGGTTCTTTAGGGCTACTGATAAATGTCTAAAAGAGCCTCGTAACTCCACTATAATCCTCAGTCTGAAAGCAGTCAGTTCTAGTTCAGTGGGTCAGCAAACCTAGCTCCCCAATTAAGTGCTTGGAGGCAATCCACTCCTCAAATGAGCCTCCTACACAAAGACACTCAGATGTATTTGCTCCGTGGGCTGTGAAATCCACGGCTGGGTCTTGTGCTTTGGCTTTTGGTTCCACTGCTGCTACTCCTCTGGCATTCCTCTGGTGTCAAGGAGGTTCCATGCTCAGGGACCTCAGAGTCCAAAGGATGCGCTCCACTCCTGGCTCTTCTGCTTTAATGGTAGCGAGATACCCCTTCTGCTTCTGAGAGACCTCATTTTAAAACTGTTGGAGTTCCAAGTTCTTAAAATCACAATGAACTCTGTTAACAATCACTCACAAATGGATTATATCATCCTATCAGTATCTTCTTCCACCTTTTTTTACCCAGACCCATCAGGAAAAACTTTTTGATGGGATTTACAAAAATTATTGGTGGAAGAGTCATATGAAGTAATTCAATGCACTGCAAGCCCCATTATTATTATGAACCATTGTAAGTACTTTGAGTTTTAATATAATAAAGGGTTGGGACCATGGACATAAATGCAGTCAGACATTACTAAATGGACATTAACGGTATACAAATAGGAAAATCATAATAGAAAGAAAGGTATTCAAGATCAGTGGAAGTGTTATAGGAGATCATTTAGCTTCCTGTTCCTAGACTTACAGACTTTTCTATTTCAGTTAATTGAGTCAGTTTATTCTGATCTGAGACTTCAACACTCTGACATAGATTTGATTCTAGAATGCCCTTCTGAGGCAACCAGTTTTAATGCTCTCAAGTTTCTTTTTGTTGCTATTTCTCTAAATGTATCTTACTCCCTTTTGTGACTGACAATTTTCCTCTTTTCTGTATTACTTTCACTATTCTTTATTGAATCATACATTGGTGTGACTAACATTTTTTGGACATGTGCAATGTATCCTGGTGTGGTACTATAGGATAAGCACTGGACTGCAAGTTCAGTTTGATCCACAAGGCCCACAGTGCTAACCTGACAGCTGTTCTTTGGAAAACATATACAGGGTCACTATGAGTCATAATTGACTCAAAGGCATTTAATAACAACAATATAAAGACAAAAGAGGGACAGGGAAACGGAACTATACAAGAGAAAAATAAGAGAGAAAAATAACTGGAAGAAAACATTTAAAATCTATTATTTATTAAGTAATAAAGAGAAAAGAGGGACAAGAAAATGAAGCTATGGAAGGGAAAAATAAAAGAGGAGATAAAAATAAATTTTAAAAAATCATAATACAGAATAATCAGGGAGAGGAAAGATCGAAAGATGGAGTAGAAAGTAGTAGTTATTTGTTGCCACCGAGTCTGTTATGACTCCTAGCAATTGTATGCACAACAGAGTGACACTGCCCGTCCTGTGCAAGTCTCATGATGCTTGAGTCCATTGTTGGACTCACTGTGCCAATCCATCTCACGGGGGTCTTCTTTTTTTTTTTTTTTTTTCTCTGACCACTTTACCAAGTATGAAGTCCTTTTCCAGGGACTGGTCCCTCCTGATAATGTCCAAAGAATGAGTGATGAAGTCTGGCCATCCTGGCTTCTAAAAAGTATTCTGGTTATGCTTCTTCCAGCACAGATTTGTTTGTTCTGTTGACAGTCATGGTACTTTCAATATTCTTCACCACCATGATTCAAATGCATCAATTCTTCTATGGTCTTCTTTATTCATTGTCCAACTTTCACAAGCATATGACTTTATTGAGAAGCTCATGGTTTGGGTCAGGTGCACCTTATTCCTCAATTTGGCATCTTTGCTCTTCAACACTTTAAAGAGATCTTGTATAGCAGATTTGTCTAATACAATATGTTTTTGATTTCTTGACTGCTGCTTCCCATAAGTATTGATGGCTGATCTGAGCAAAATGAAGTATTTGACAACTTCACTCTTTTCTCCACTTATCTTGGTGTTATTTATTGGTCCAGTTGTGAGGATTTTTGTTTTCTTTACATTGAGGTGTAATCCATACTGAAGGCTGTGGTCTTTGATCTTCATCAGGAAGTATTTTAAGTCCTCTTCGCTTTCAGCAAGCAAGGTTGTATCATCTGCTTATCACAGGCTTTTAATGAGTCTCCCTTTAGTCCTGGCGCCATGTTCTACTTCATATAATCCAGCTTCTTGAATAATTTGCTCAGCATGCAGATTGAATAAGTATGGTGAAGGAATACAATCCTAGTGTAAACCTTTCCTAATTTTAAATCATTCAGTTTCCCCTGTTTTGTTCAAACAGCTGCCTTCTGGTCTATGTACAGGTCAGTGATAAGCACAACTAATTAAGTGTTCTGGAATGCTTGTTCTTTTTTCAATGTTGTCTGTAGCTTATCATGATCTACACAATCAAAAGCCTTTGTGTACTCAATAAAATATAGGTAAACATCTTACTGGTATTTTCTGCTTTTAGCCAAGACCCATCTGATGTCAGCAATGGTAGCCCTTTTTCAATGGCCTGGTCTTGATCTGGCTTGAATGTGTTGCAGATCACTGTAAAAGTACTATTGCAGCCATTTGAAAATTATCTTTAGCAAAATTTTACTTACATGTGATATTAATGATATTGTCCAATGATTTCCACATTCCATCAGGTCACCTGCCTTTGAAATGGGCAAAAATATGGACCCCTTCCAATCAGTTGGCCAGGAAACTATATTCCAAATTTCTTGACATAGATGAGTGAATGTCTCTATTGCTGCCTATTTGTTGAAAGATTTCAATTTGTATTCCATCATTTCCTGGAGCCGTGTTCTTTACCAGTGAGTTCACTGTACCTTGGACTTCTTCCTTCAGTATCATTGGCATGTGCTTATATGCTATCTCTTGAAAAAGTTGAACATCAACCATTTCTTTTTTGGTACAGTGAGTCTGTATATTCCTTTCATCTTCTTTTGGTGCTTTCTGCTTCATTCAATATTTTGTCCATTGCTGTTGTTGGTAAGTGCCATCGAGTTGGTTCTTACCCATAGCAACCCCATTGCATAGGGTTTCTGAAGAGCATAAGCAATGACTAATGAGTTTGAACTGTTGACCTTGCAGTTCAAACCAACCTTGCAGTCCAGCGCTTTAACCCACAGTGCCACACCAGGGCTCCATTTTGCCCATAAACTCTTTCAATATTGCAAGTCAAGGCTTGCTGTTTTTTGTTTTTTTTTCTCAGCTTGGGAAGTGCTGAGTGTGTTCTTCCCTTTAAGGTTTTTTAAGTCCAGGTCTTTGCACATTTCATTGTATTATTTAACTTTGTTTTCTTGAACTGCCCTTTGAAATCTTTTACTCAGATCTTTTATCTACTCATTTCTTCCATTTGCTTTAGTCTGCCTACCTTTTGCCTTCTTCCTGTATGATGTTGTTGATGTTATCCAACAACTTGTCTTGTCTTTAGTTTTTCGTGTCTAAATTTTGTTTTGATGACTGTGAGTGTTATAGAGAAGCTATGATCAACAGCCTGTTCATGATGGGGAGTCCAATAACACTGGGCCCACAAAAGACTACATCTTTAGTGAAAGAAAATTAGAAATAAACTTGTATCAGAAAAGAGTTAATCAGAATACTTTCCTGTCCTGGCAGTAGCATTGGATGGAAAGCATAAAAACACCACCTTTCCTGAGAATTAGTCAGTATAATACTGGACTCACACAAAGTTACAATATGAATTTGTTCTATCTTTGTGGTCCAGAGTTCTTCAAGCTAAGAAGTTAATTGAAATTGACAGTGGTTTTAGGTGATTGGCAGGAGTAAACACAAATACTCCCTAAAGGAAAATAACTTCAACACAGACCATAAAAGATTTCCATGGATAACGTTTCAAAAAGCAAGAGGTCACAGGAGACACCATGAATAAGAGCAGCAGAAATAACAGAAGATTCAGACCCACTCAGATTTCTGTTATTGGAATTGTTAGGTACAAAATGTAAAAACAAAGACTAATTTATTAAAAGAGAGATTTTAAAACAGGAGCAAGGAAAATTCAGCACATGGGGGGGGGGTAACCTAAATAGAACTAATAAAAATATTACATAGTATTAATATGTTGTTGTTAGATGCTGTCAAGTCATTTCCAACTTATAGTGACCCTGTATAGGGTTTCCAAGGAGTGGCTTCTGAGTTTGAACCCCTGACCTTATGGTTCAAACCGACCTTGTGGTCCAGTGCATTATCCCCCACAGTGCCTCACATGACTATTAAGTCCTTAAGACTTTTGCCAGAGTACGGCCAGTGGACAGATGATAACAGATCAAGGGAACAGTCAGTTGAAGAATTAATAGCAGCAAATAAACCTTATGTATCAATATGAATTTTTCTGTCTGAATGCCATATTTTACAATTATTAAACATTAACTAGATAATAAAAGATGAAGATGGTAAGTGTAGACTCTTGTTAGTGGCATTCTGTTGTGACAAAACAATAATGGTGCTGAGGGAAGAAAAAAATCTCTTCCTCTATCATTGTATCTACTTCTCTCGGTGTCAATACGGCTAATTATTTTTGCCCCTTTCCTTAGCAAAAGGAAAAAGGGAGATGGAAGAAAGGGAGGGAGAGTGGGAACAAGAGAGAAAAGAGAATGTTAACAATAATAAAAGGGAAATTGAAAGTGAAAAGGACAGTGGGAAAACCCATAACACTATCCTGAGCAATCTTCTTGCCCCTGTGCTGGCTTTAACTGTTGTTGGGTGGTGTCATGGAATTGATCACAGTGACCCAGAGTGATAACAGAATGAAACATTACCTTGTCCTGTGCCATCCTCACAATTGCTGACACTCTTCATCCCATTGATGCTGCCACTGTGCCAATCCATCTCTTCGGGGGTCTCCTGCTTCTTCACTTACCAAGTATGATTTCCATCTCCAGGGACTGGTCCCTCCTAATAATATGTCTTAAGTATGAGAGATATAATCTGGCCATCTTGGCTTCTAAAGAGCATTTTGGTTGCACTTCTTTCAACACAGATTTGTTTGTTCTTCTGGCAGTCAATGGTACCTTTAATATTCTTCTCCAACACCATGACTCAAATGCATCAATCCTTCTACGATTGTCCTTATTCATTGTCCAAGTTTCACTTGCTATTGGAAATATCATGGCTTGGATCAGGAACACCTTGGTTCCCAAACTCACATCTTTGCTCATGAGCACTTTCAACAGGTCTTGTGCAGCAGATTAGCCTAATTCAATTCATCATTTGATTTCCTGACTGCTGCTGCTGCTTCCATAAGTATTGATAGTGGATCCAAGCAAAATTAAGTCTTTGACAACTTCAATCTTTTCTCTGTTTATAATGATGTTATTGGTTCATTTGCAAGGATCTTTGTTTTCTTTACATTGAGGTGCAATCCAAACTGAAGACTATAGTATTTGATCTTCATCAGTTAATTATTTTAAGTCTTCCTTGCTTCTAGCAAACAAGGTTTTGTCATCTGTATATCACAGGTTTTTAATGAGTCTTCCTCCATTCCTGATGTCATGTTCTTTTTCATATAATACAACTTTTCTGATTATGTGCTCAGCATGCAGACTAAATCAGTATGGTGAAAGGATACAAACCTGGCACACACTTTCTCTGATTTTAAAATGTTCAGTGTCCCCTTGTTCTGTTCTAATAACTATGTACATACTTTTCTCATGAGAACAATGATAAGATCTGTAATACTCATTCTTTACAACGTTATCCATAGTCTGTCCTGGTCCATACAGTTGAAAGCTTTTGCATAGTTAATAAATCACAAGTAAGCATCTTTCTGATTCTCTCTGTTTCTGCCAAGATCCATCAAACATCAACAATGAGAACCATAGTTTCACATCTTCTTCTGAATCTGGCTTAAATTTCTGGAGGTTTACTGTCAAATGTACAGTTGCAACAATTTTTGAAATATCGTTACCAAATTTTACTTTCTTGTGATAATAATGATATTGTTTTATCATTCTGTTGGGTAACCTGTCTTTGGAATGGACATAAATATGGATCGCTTCCAGTCAATTGGCCAGGTAACCAGGTAGTTGTCTTCCAAATTTCTTGGCATAGATAAGTAATTACCTCTAGTGCTGCATTAGTATGTTGAAATATCTCAATCTGTATCCCGTCAAATCCTGGAGTTTTTTGTTTTTTTCCCCAATGCCTTCAGTGTTGTTTGCACTTCTTCTTTCAGTGCCATCAGTGCCTCTTGAAATAGTTGTTTTTGTTAGATGCCATCAAGTCAGTACCGACCCATAGGGACACTGCCCGATCCTGGGCCAACCTCACTACTCTTGCCATGCTTGAGTCCATCGATGCTGCCACTTGGCCAATCCATCTTGTTGGGGGTCTTCCTCTTTTTCTCTGACC
>NW_006408627.1:9968853-9969396 GCF_000296735.1 Chrysochloris asiatica
GTCAGAACTGACTCAACGGCACTTAACCATAACAACAAATTTCTTTTTGATACAGTGACTCTTTGTATACCTTCCAGTTTCTTTTTTCCCCTACTTAGTCAAAATTTATTTCAATGCTTGAAAATATTCAGACTGATCAGATTGTTACTACCATAATTTTTATAATACTTAATATAAAAGTTTTAAAAATGTAAATTTAATACAATTACCAAACCACTGAACAATACACTGAGATTTTCAAAAGTAGTGGCTACTTAAATGAAATGCAAGGTGACATTATATTAAGGAATTTTCACTTATGAAGACACAGTATAATAAACATAAACCTGTTTTTACATATTCTGTTTGTTTTTGGCTTTGCTTCGAAACTCATTGATATTTGAGGCATCTTAGTTTCAAATATTGGATTTCTAACATTTAATTATATTTTCTATAATTCTCAATAAAAAAAATCAAAAAAGCCATAAACTGCTTTCCCCCCCACAAATCCATACACCATAAAGCAAAGTACAATCCAAGTTAATTTATCCATGCTTCCCCCTA
>NW_006408627.1:9971136-9971945 GCF_000296735.1 Chrysochloris asiatica
TGTAAGATATTCGGATACTGAATAACTGAAAGGAAAAAGAAAAATCAAGACAAATGTTGAAGAATAGAGGTGTTGCCCAACACACAAAAATGAGACCCACAGATAGAGAAACATTCATTTTTCTTTGCCTTAATAAACAGTCAACATGGTAGGAGGAGGAAATCAAGAGCCGTTAGAACTGACACAGGTTTATAAGACAAATGTCAGACTGCAATCATTTGAATTTTAGGAGGAAACAATTAATTAAATGCACAATTTCAAAAGTACAAATATAGATTTACTCCCAACACCCCCAAAATTTAATGCATTATTTCCTTAGCAGTATGTGCTATGCAATAAACCAGTGTTTTACCATGAGAATTATCCTTCTTATCTCAAACTAGCATTTGCCCTTGCATCCATACTTACATTTATTTTCATCAAAAGAACATAAGACCAGGGTATCATTTGAAAAGATTTGAGTTTCTATTACATAATAAAGAACCTGGATTTTTAAGATAAATCTGTTTAGTACTGTGGCATAAGGGGTTTAATAGTTGAAGCATAATAGTGTAACAACATTGTGTTGTTTAAGTCACAGCTGTAGGACAATGTTTGATTTAAAAAATATAAACGTATTTTATGCATATCTGTAAACAGTGAAATACTAGAAAACAGTGAATCAATGAGACGATTTTCAGTAGTGGTCACTCAGTATTTTGTTTGTAGGAATCTGGAAGAAACTATGTTCTTTGAACTTCAAATGTTCTGATACATCTAGTCATTTTTTAGCTTCCTCAATATCACCTTGAATGACTGAAATACTATTC
>NW_006408627.1:9973957-9975127 GCF_000296735.1 Chrysochloris asiatica
GAAACCCTATTCAGGGTCACTGTGTGAGTCAGAACTGACTCAATGGCACTTAACAACAACAACAATAGCAATAACGATAACCCTACCATTAAATGAAGTTCCTAGTCCTAGCCAAGACTTAGCCATACTGCCAACTCTAATCCTCACTCTAACTGCTACCCAAGCCCAAAAAGAATAAAATAAAAATTTGAAAAACAAACAGTTCCTTGTATCAAAAAATATATATATTTCAAGATTTATCTTAAAGTACAATACTGACTGTGATAGGATAATATTAACACATGTATAAGGAAGATCAGTAAATACTGCTGTTACTCAAATTTATGCAACAACCGCCAAAGCCAATGATGGCAAAATTGAAGAATTCTACCAACTACATTTTTTAAAAAAAATGTTACTACAATACTACTATTTTGATAAGGAATCCTGTTAGCATAGTGGATTATAGGTTGGGCTGGTAACTACAAGGTCAGCAGTTTGAATTTGCCAACTACTCCTCAGGAGAAAGATGAGGCTTTCTGCTCCTGTAAAGATTTATAGTCTGGGAACCCTATACAGGGTCACTATGAGTCAGAACTGAGTTGGTAGCATACCACCACCACCAGCACCACCATTACTTTTATTGTAAAATGAAACCATTATTCTTCATAAAGTCAATTTTTAAAAATATTTGATGCTAAAGTAGTGAAAAAGAAATCCAATACAATGTATTCTTTTTGTTTTGCTGAAATCCAAGACTGAAAAGTTTTCCTCGTAATATTTTCCCTCTAAGCAGAAAAGCAGTTCTTTGTCAGTATTATGAAAGACGTTGCATGAAAACAGAGTTCATCTATGCTGTTGAGATCAGGTTCCCTGTACAATATTTTATCCATTTTGAGTTGGGAGAGGAGCTAGTTAATTGTATTTTACACAGTTACACTCAATCCATTTTGACAAGTTCACTACTGTCTTCTAGCCTTGGAGTTCACTTTGTGACCCAGAATACAGTGCATAAAACCATTACTGGATAAAATTGGCACACTGCTGATCCAAGACAGAATTCTAAAAAAAAATCCCGCTAAATATTCGAACTGATGATATTTTAACAACAAAGAAATACTTAAAGTAGGTATTTGTTCCAAAGCAAATTAATTATAATAAGTAGAATAATTTCCTCATCTTCCAGTGACC
>NW_006408627.1:9976522-9977765 GCF_000296735.1 Chrysochloris asiatica
TTATGTTTAAGAAGTTTTCATAAAATAGCCTTCTGTGGCTACATAGGCTAGCACTAGAATACGAATCACATGATTGGTAGTTTGAGCCCATCAACCTGTTCCGAGGGAGAAAGATGAGGCTTTCTGCTCCTGTAAAGATTTACAGCCTTGAAAACCTTATACAGGGTTACTATGAGTTGGAACTGACTCCATGGCACACCACCACCACCACCATTTACCTTTGCTGCAAGTACATCCATTAAAGTGGTGCAGCATTGTTGTTAAGTGCTGTTGAGTTGATTTTGACTCATAGTGATCCTGTATAGGGTTTTGAACTGCTGATCTTGAGGTTAACAGCCTGACTCATAACCATTACACTACCAGAACTCCTTGCAAAGGTAAATATAACATGTATAAATATCTTCGGATAAGTTTATATATATATATATATATATCTGTGGATATACTTCCATTCTCCATCCCATGTCCATTCAACATGAATGTCTATCTATGCATCTGTCCAGAGATCTGTTGTAGGATTATGTATATAATAGTATTTATCTCTGTTGCCTTTGGAGTCCCTATAGAATAAACACTGGACTGCAAGGTCAATTTGAATCTCAAGGTGGTGGTTGAAACCCACCAGCTGCTCCTCAGGAACCCTATGCAGGATTGCTATGAGTTGGAACCGACTCGACAGCACTTAACAACAGCAACATCTCTGTTGCCTTTAATCCCTGCACTCTTCTTCATCTTCTTCATGTATCCTTCTGACTCCATCATTCTTTTGCCAACTCCTATCTATTGAATATTGCCTTTTCCTCCTCCCAAGTTAACCTTGTAGCCAGTAAATTACCCTCTCCTCCCTCCCACCCCTGTTAACCATAAAAGAATGTTTTTTTAGTGTAAGCATTTTGTTCTTTAATTTTTACAATATTCATCTCATACAATATTTGTCCTTTTGTGTTTGACTAATTTCACTCAGTATAATGCTCTTCAGGTTCATCCATGTTATGAGATGTTTCACAGAGTCTTTGTTAATCTTTAATGTTTCTTAGTATTCCATTGTGTGTATATTCCAAAATTTATCTATTCTTTCATTGATGGGCATTTAGATTGTTTCCATCTTTTTGTTTTGTGAATAATGCTTCAAAAACATTGGTGTACATATATCTATTCATATCACAGATCTTATTTCTTTAGGATATGTACTAAGTAGAGGGTTTGTTGGGTCTCTGGTACCATAATGGTTACGAATAGGGCT
>NW_006408627.1:9979435-9981120 GCF_000296735.1 Chrysochloris asiatica
AAGACTACCACCCAAAATAATGTGGAACACAAAAATAGCAAGAAAGACTTCTGTGAACTAGTATTGATCTATTAACCTTAGTGATCCTACCCACTAGTAGCTGTGAGTAGGGCAGAGTCCAGCCTAGTGTGAGAAGAAGGAAAATAGCTTCCATTTTCTATAAATATCATCTAGAGGATTAGCTTATTAAAATTCCAGTTCCATCCACACTGTGAAGGTATATCTACTTGGAAAGAATCTATTGTAGTCAATTGTTGTTATTGTCGTTGAGTGCCTTCTAGTTGCTTTCAGCCCATAGTGACCCTATATAGGCTTTCCAAGGAGTGACTGGTGAGCTTGAACTGCCAAACTTGCAATTCAAACTGACTTTGCAGTCCAGTGCATTAACCCATAGTGTCACACCAGGACTACGCTGTAGTCAATAGTTATATTAATAATTTTGAAAAGTTGAATCCAGAAGTAGAATGGAAATGAAAAAAAAAATCAAAAAGGAACAAGGCAAGATTGTTCAAAATAGTTAAGCATGCTTATGTCTAATTGGTATGGAGAATGAGTATGAAATTGTTGGCTGAAAGACAAAACCTGAGGAGCTTCAAGCTTAGGAAACACTTATGTTTTACAAGGGGATATAAGTAAGCCTAGTCAACCTTTGCTCCAGAGAGAGACATTGGCATTAGTAAACTGCACAGTGAACAAATCTGCTCTGGAGGGAGGCATTATCTCTATCTGTTAACTATACAACCATCTTTGAAACAACAGTCCAAAGTAAAGGCAGTTAGTATCTCTACTTGCAACACATACAGGAATGCTAAAAACTCATTGGGGATTGTGTCTTATCTTAATATTTTCTGAATTGGATTATCTACATAGATACAGGAAAAAAAGTGAAATCATGCTTTGAAGTCAACTATCCCAAAGAAGGCAATATGATTGCATTAACATTTTCTTTTAGAAGGTTTAGCACAAGACTGGTTCTTATGAAGTGGTAGTTAAAGATGTCCCTAATGTCCTACTTTTCCTAAAATGCTACACCACTCCTACATTTCTGATATTTAGTCACCACTCCTTCCCTCAATATTCTTCCTCATGTTCCAGGGCCCTGAAATTCACTGCAACAATGCACAGAAATCATGAACCATCAAAAAAAATGGAGTTGTGTTATCTCAAATCAGTAATTCAGATATCCGTTTGGAGGATTCCCCTCATTATGGCATTTGGCAGATCAGCTGTCAGGCTGTTGACTCACAAGGCTGTGGAAGCTGGTGAATCAGGTCAGGAGATAGGTCACCGACTCAAGTCCCAAGAACTGGAGGTCAAATGGGGGTGAACATGATGCAAGATCCTGAACAAGAAAGTGAACTTTGCCAAAGTGCTTTTCAGTGTAGCTATAGAGACGAAAATGGTCTAAAGTCAAAGAAGGTCTCATTTTGTTGTTCAATCAAAATAACACACTGGGAGTCATGTCACCAAGATAGTGCCCCATGTCCAGGGGTTTTTGGATGGTAACTGGCATCTGATGGGTGTTTTGTTAGGATGATTCACTCTTGGTCAAGAAGGAGGGGATTCACAAAGATGGTATTTTGCCCGTGTCTGGAGTGTTGATGTAGGCATGTTTTCAGGCTCATAATGTCAAAAAGTCAGGTTGAGGAATGTTGGCTGTTAACAGCGCATGTTAGGTAACCCAG
>NW_006408627.1:9987630-9991151 GCF_000296735.1 Chrysochloris asiatica
TTTGTCTCTCATACTTTGGACATATTGTCAGAAAGGAACAGTCGCTAGAGAAGGATATCAAGTTTGGTAAGATGGAGGGTCTGACAAAAAGAGTAAGACCCCCAACGAGATGGATTGGCCAGGTGGCAGCATTGATGGACTCAAGTGTGGCAACAGTAGTGAGGTTGGCCGAGGATCGGACATTGTTTCGTTCTGCTGTGCATAGGGTCGCTATGAGTCGGTTCCGACTCGATGGCACCTAACAAGAACAACAACATTGCTGGAAGATGAGCACTCAATGTTGGAAGTCACTACATAATAGCTGCAACAATAGCCTCATCCTACTATTATGAAGATGGTGTGGGTCCACATCACATTTCATTTTACTACACATAATGTCACCATGAATTGGAACTGATTTAACAGCAACAATATGAATATTTATCCCTACAGTATTTTATTTGCCAAGGTACTGATCCAGCCAAGTGGGCAAAAAATTCCTATTAATCAATGTCTCTAAATTTCCTGATGATTCAATAAACAACACCTTGTTTATACAAGTGATGAAAGCCCTATATGTTTCTTTCTATTCCTGATCCTTAACAAAACTTCAAATCCCATACACTCAGGGGATTTTGGGCGTAGAAGCATTAGCACATAGATTTATTCATTTTCTGTTTACTTTTTCTCACAATTAACAAAAAACCAAAGAGACTTCAAGTAAGCCTTCCTTTTTTTCTTGAGGATCTTGCACTTTGAATTTTAAGAAATGTATACTTAATTCCCAGATTAGCGTGAACCAATATGATTAAAATGTCATTTTACAAATGTCATAATGGTGCTTAAGCCTCGGTTTTTTTCATCTTAAATCTTACTGATAAACTTTTCAAAGATTGTCTTTGTTAATTTCTTTTTATTTTATTTTTAACTATCAAATTCTATTGTCTAAAATGTGTATTTTTATACTCTGGGGACAAACTCACATTTGTCTTCAGTTTTTTACATGCCCAGCACAATCATACAATCACACAATGGTCAACTTAATAAGGAACTAACTGATCAGGTAGTTCAACTGCTGTATTTCTCAGAGGAGGAAACTGAGGCCAAGAGAGGTTGTAACTTAGTCTCCTAAAGATTATACTTACTATAGTAGTTCTTTCTGGATCAAAATTATTGTTATGTGGCTGTATAAAGATTTTTTTATATCTGAAGGGTGGCTGGTGGCTTTGAACTGCTGACCTTGTGTTTAGCAGTACATCACCACACCATGACTACACTCTACCACTGGATCACGGTAGTAGGGATTTGAGTATGTTTTAGAGATCTAGTGGTATCCTATTTTCTAGATCTTTTATACATCCTTCTCATAGCTAGTAGCATAAGGGCCTACTACAGAGTAAATGTTAAATAAGAACACTCATTATCTGGCAGTTACCTTGAAAATATAAACAAACTTGTTACTAATAGCTATACAGTATGTGGTTGTGTATGAATTACCTACCTGTCTTTATTCCAGGCATAATGCCATAAGGCAGGAACATGTGAAATCTACACTGCCTTCTCAAAGGCCAAAGTCATTCTCATGGTGACTCAGTGGCTAAGTCGGAAGAGGTAGTTCTAAGTCAGGGATCAAATAGAGGTCCTGATTTCCAGAAGCACATAGACATTTTTACCACATATCCCACCATTGCTGACCTTGGAAGTACAGGGTGAGGAGGTCATGAGAAAGGTCAACAAAAAAAAAAGAAAAAGGAATCTAAGAAGCACTGCCAAGATTCATAAACGATAAAAGACATAACATCTTTAATGAATTATTGTGTAGTGCTATTAGTCAATTTTCAGCTGGCAGACTCTTCCTGATTGTGAATAGTTTCATTGAGATGCACTTGTAAACGGTGACTTAGAGATGTCTCTTCATATTCAAATAATATTTGCTATAAATTATATTGTTAAAATTAATTTCTGCCAGAAGTTGTGCTAAGCACTTCATAGACCTTTTCTTTTTTAATACTACAAAATTTTAAGAAACTACAATGATTATCTTCATTTTACAAATAATGAAAAATTAAATTTAGGTTGTTTAAATAACTTGCCCAATGTTGCATTGTTCACATATGTTTGGGCCAAGCTTTAGACTACCATGCATCTCACACCAAAGGGCATTTTCAGTCATTATATTCATGATCATAAGGTTGATAGACTCTTTGACTGGATGTGTTTCCATTCTTCCTGTTGTGACCGTGCGTATAGGCCTTCCTGGTGTGTAAGCACTTGGGTCACCTTCTTCATCTGGGGTCAGATTTCAATATAATTCTTTCTTTCTGCAGACCTGACAGATTTGCTCTGCTTACCTTACTTCTTTTCAGCTGCCACCACAGCAGGATACGGATTCCTTTATTTTTCTGTTCTTTTTATTTCTCATTTTAAATTGTCTTTAATTTTTAATGAGATTCTCACCAGTCATGTGTTGTAGTATAACAATATAAGCAATTGCTACTATCCTTGTGTGACACTGTAGGATAAGCACTGGACAGCTAGCCAAAAGGTTGGTGGTTCAAACCCACCAGCTGCTGTTCAGAAACCCTATACAAAGTCACTGTGAGTTGGACCTGACTCAATGGCACTTAACAGCAATAACTGTGATTCATAATAAAACAATACTTTTGCTATTTTTGTTAAATTTATTTGTCATGATCATATTTGCATATATTCTTAAAATCCATTATGGTATTGAGTAGAATTTTAGTTTAACTCAACAGCTTATAATTTTGTATCACCTGTCCTTTCTACATACTTGCAACAGTCTTGATTCAGCTTGCTAAAGCTAATACTTGAAATATAATAAGAGATTACTATAGCACTGTAGGATCAACACGGGACTGTGAACCATAGGTCAGCAGTTCAAACCCACCAGCTGCTCTTTGGAAACCTTATACAGTGTCCCTAAGTCAGCGCCGACTCATTAACACTTCACAACAAAGATAACATATATCAAGATCCACATTTTAAGAAATAGCTAAAGAGATCTGAATGTTATGGATTAGAAAATACTGTGGCTTGAGTCAGGCTCAACTTAGTCCTCCAAGTAACTTCTTAGCTCTTAAACACTTTCAAGAGGTTATATTTTAGGATATGTAGTGGCACTGGAGTGCTAGCCACAAGGTTGGCCATTCAAACCCAATAGCCACTTCTTAGAAAACTCTAGAGGTTAGCTATGAGTTGGAACCAACTTGAAGGCAGTTAACAACAGCAGTGGTGGTGGTGGTTATGTGCTGTGGAGTTCGTTCCAACTCATACTGACTCTGCATTGGATTTCCAAGGCTGTAAATCTTTGCAGGAGCAGAAAGCCTCATCCTTCTCCTGGGAACCGCTGGTAGTTTCAAACTGCTGACTTGGAGATTAGCAGCCAGTTCGTAGCCACTATGCTACAACAGCAGTAGTAAAACAAAATAAAAAAAGGCTCAGTCTTTATTACAAAAAAGTTATGTTAAATTTCATGTTCCTAATGTTAAATTTCACAGTCACATAGTTTTGGCCTATAC
>NW_006408627.1:9992696-10001879 GCF_000296735.1 Chrysochloris asiatica
AGTTATAGGCTGAAGATAGGCTTACAAGCTTTCTGTAATCATGTTTCCTAACATTCTTTTCTATCCCACTCAAGTGTCTGTTTTATAATAGTAGGCACGGGAAACCAATATACATAAGACAGTCAAGGATTTTAGTATTATTTACCCTCTTCAGGCTATGCTTTGATCCCTGTATCCCAAAGCTCTGTGGTTCCAACTTTGAGCATGCATCTCTATTTACCTCTGTCCCATTTAGTCCATGTGAATTTGTCTCAGTGTGCCCTTATCTACCTTGTTCTTCCACCCCCTCTCCCTTTGGCACAGTATTTTTTCTGATTAGTGTTCAAGTAATGTTAATAGAGAATAATGGTGTTTACAGACACAGTACACAAGATGGCAGCACATCATAATTTAAAATAAAAAAATCACACTCCCTAATTTCTGGCCATATCTGGATGCTAAGTGTAAACTGCATGATTAATGGAATACATACATTTTCAGAAAAGACCTTTTGAACAAAAGTCCATGGTAGCATTCTAGTTGATATTATTTGTGGTGGTTGTATGCTGTGGAGTCAGTTCCGTCTCATAGCCACTCTGTATAGGGTTTCCGAGATGGTAAAGTTTTAAGGGACAGAAAGCCTCATTTATTTCCTGCGGTTAGCAGCCTAACTCGTAACTACTACGCTATCAGGGCTCCTTTGTTGATGTTGTTAAGTGCTGTTGAGTCAATTCTGACTAATAGTGACCCTATGTAGGGTTTCTGAGAAGCAATTAGTCAGTTTGAATTGCTGACCTTGAGATTCAAACTGACAGTGCAGTTCCTGCTTATCTTGAACAGCACCATACCAGGACTCCTGCCATTGACATTATTACTATACTCTTTTCTGTGTACCATGAAGCACATAAAGGACTGGTAGAGTAGTGGTTACAAATCGGGCTGCAAACCGCAAGGTCAGCAGTTCGAAATTACCAGCTGTTCCGCGGAAGAAAGATGAGGCTTTCTGCTCCCATAAAGATTTACAGCCTCGGAAACCCTGTTCAGGGTCGCTATGGGTCGGAACCAACTTGACGGCACTTAACAACATGCAGCACATAAAGAAGTTTCTCATCTTGAAAGACACATCAAGAAACTTAAGTTAAATTATTTTCAGAGATTTTTCTTAAAAAATTTTTTTCATAAAGATTTTATGAAGAAAATGCTTCCTGCTATAATCACACATGGAGTCCTATATATAAACACAGTCTATGTGCTACAGAGTACTTTATAAATGACGTAAAACTCTTCCACCCACATATACCTACTCTCTCTAATTAAGATTTGTGGAAAGGTGTGGATGGAAAGGTAGATGTGATAAAATGATCTTTCATTTAATAGATTTCAAAAACACTATAATTCTGTCTTTTCAGGATAAGACAGAGTCAGTTTTTCTACCTCTTGAATCTGAACTGTTCTTGTAAGTTGCTTTGGCCAATAGAATGTGGCAGAAGTAACAGCAGACACACTGAGCCGAGACTTCAAGACACCATGAGTGTTTCCCTTGCCTCTTTGCTTCCAGGATTGGGGACTGGGTTTGCCCACTCTTGAATCTCGAGAGAACATGCCTGGACTGGTTTGCAAGAAGGATATGAGAGACATATGGTGACCAAGACCCACGGAGCAGAACTGAGTTGCCAAATCAGATGAATTCCAGAAACTCCAGACCCTAACCAAAACCATTCTACTCTAAAACAAATGAAAGGGCTCTGTTGAGGTAAGGAGAAAATATCTCTCTGAGCTGCAGCTGACTAGATAAATGAGCAATAAGTGCTTATTACTTTTAACCACTGTGTTTTGGAGCATGGATTCCCTAGGGGGTGCTAACAGCACATTTGGCTGCTAACCAAAATATTCTAAGTTTAAGTCTATCCAGTGGTGCTTCAAAAGAATGACCTGGGAAGCTACTGAAAAATATTAAATAAAATAAAAAAATCAGTCATTGAAAACCTTACAAAGAACAATTCTACTATGACACATATATAGTCACCATGAGTTGGAACGCCTTCACAGCAACTGCTTTTCAGTCTTATGCAGCATTATATGTAGAATTAGCCCCCTGGGTGTTACAAGTGATTTTAGGGTAGGCTCTGGGCTGTTAACGGATAGATTATGGCTCAAACCCATCACAGGCTCCTCAGAAATCCTGTACAGGGTTGCTATAATTCAGAACTGACTCCACAGCATTTAATAATAACAACGAATAACTATTACACCTAGCTATTTAATGACTTGTATTTTTTTTTAAAAAAACACAGGCCATTTTTATCACTAACTATATACACGGGTGATTAAATCTCAATGTAAAGAAAATAAAAATCCTGATAAACAGAGAAAAGATCGAAGTTTTCAAATATTTCATTTCATTTAGATCTACAATCAATATTCATGGAAGTAGCAGTCAAGAAATCAAATGACATAATGCATTGGGTAAACGTGCTGCAAAAGACCTCTTCAAAGTATTAAAAAATAAAAATATCAGATTGCGAACTGAGGTGCACTTAAACCAAGCTAAGGTATTTTCGTTGGCCTCGGTGTGAAAGCTGAATAATGAAGCTTGAAGAAGAACCATGCATTTGAATTACAGTTTTGGCAAAGCATATTGAATCGACTGTCAGAAGAATGAACAAATCTGTCTCAGAAGAAGTATAGCAAGAATGCATGAAAGCAAGAAAGGTGAGGTTTGGTTTCACATATTTTGGACATGTTATCAGGAGGGACCAGTCCCTGGAAAAGGACATCATGCTTGGTAAAGTGGAGGGTCAGTGATAGAGGAAGCCCCCAAATGAGAAGAATTGACACAGTGGCTGCAAAAATGGGTTCAAACATAACAATTACGAGGATGGCACAGGATCAGGCAGTGTTTCGTTCTGCTGTGCATAGGGGTTGCTAGGAGTCAGCACCAGTTTGACAGTACCTAATAACAACAACAACAACACATAACAGCTCACAATGAATCCAGATGATATCTTTTAACAAAATATGGAAACATCTTAGTACTTGTAACCTGGCATTGTAGGAGATATTTTGGTCTGCTTGCCATTTACGGAGTATTTCTAGTCATTTAATAAATATAATTTTGCCTTTATGTAAAATAAATTTGGGTGAAGAATAAATTAGATATCAGAAAGAATGAAAAGGCAAAAGAGAGAAAAAATAATGATAACTAGCGATTGCTAAATGTTTTCTAGCATTCTAAAGACTTAACATATAATTTTGTTTAATCATCACAATTCAGTGAGGCATGTATTAGTACAAGCATCCTCATTTTATTTACAAATGAGAAAACTAAAAAGCGAAAAAAGTTTGAGAAGCATGCTTGATAAGTGGCAAAGTCAGAATTTGAGTCAAAGATGCCTATGTCTAAAAGCTATACTCTTAATTGCTACTTTAAAGAGTAAGGATAAATGAAGTCAGGAAAAGAAAGAGGAAGGAGAAAATGATTAATAAGATGATCTTGGCATTAGTGATCAGAATCAGTTGTTTTCGGGCAGCTTTCTCGGACTCAGTTTATTCCTGAGAAATGCTTCTTAAAACTAGTAGGTCCCCAGAGGCCCAACTCAATGTGAGACCTTTAATGAGGAGATCTGAAAATTACTTCTAGGGTGTGTCTTCTTTTCCTTTTTACCCCATGGCCTGAATTTCTAAAGTTTTTCAACACTTCCTGTATCCCTGGTCCTGAAAACTGGTTTTATGTAGAAACATAGTCAGGTAGGTACTGACAGACATGATTAATGTCAAAGGTGTGGTGCAATATATCCTGTCCCATATGACATACTGTTTTGTTGAAGTTATCAATCTGCACACTTTATTTAATTGAACAAAATTCTATAAATATTTGTAGCTATAAAGAGTAAGAAGGTGTTTTATGCTAGGTTCTCTAGAGAAGCAAAACCAGTGATATATATATATATATATATACACACACACACACATACATACATATATACACACACAGAGATTGTTATTGTTAAGTGCCATAGAGTCAGTGCCAACTCATAGTGACCCTGTTTAGGGTTTCCAAGGAGCAGCTGGTGAGCTTGAACTGCCAATCTTGAGGTTCAAACTGACGTTGCAATCCAGCACATTAACCCATAGCACCACACCAGGATTCCTGTATATATGCATATATATATTGTTGTTGTTAAGTGCCATCAAATCAGTTCTGACTCATAGTGACTCTGTATATGGTTTCTGATGAGTGACTGGTGAGCTTGAGCAGTCAACCTTTCAGTTCAAATGGACCTTGCAGTTTAGTGCATTAATCTGCAGCACCACACCAGGACTCTCTCTCTCTCTTTATATATATCATGGACGTGACTTATGATTATAGAGATAGGAGAGTCCCAAGGACAGGCCAGGTGAACCAAGATTGGTGGGCATCTCTAGAAACCAGGAATCCCAAGTCAGGATTGAATCTGGAACAGGGGTAGCAGGCAGTAGGGTGATGGGTGACCAAGGCCTGTGCAGGTGTTCAGAACAATCAGCACAGAGCACACAAGCCAGGCCAACAAGGACAGGCATGCAGGGTCCTCAGTGGGCATCTGGCTTTCTAGGCACACTCATCGGGCAGGCCAGCAGGCAAACATACAATACAGCAGGCCACTGGGTCAGGGTCAAAGAACTTGAGATTGGAGGATGGCCTAGATTTAAGATCCAGACCTAGCGGGGAAGAGAGCAAGTCTTTCCTGTATGTCCATTATATTGGGAGCAGGCCACACCCCCAAGGAAGCATCCTTTCATTGATTGGCTGCTCATAGCCAATCATCATAGGGTCAATTATCACTGCTAAACGATTGGGAATCCTGGCTCAATTAAGCTGAAACAGAACTTAACTACCAGAGTCCACCCCTTGTCAACTTGGCACCTATAAACCTTATGCATAATCTCTAAATAAAGAGAATTATAAATTCATAATTGCACCTAACATGGTATAAGTAAAATGTGTACAATGGAAAACACACAGGCCCCATTTACATTTTATATTTCACAAATGAACAAAGCAAAAATATTTGATTTCGTACACATACAAAACCAAACCAAACAAATATATGTATGTATTTGTAACAATATAGCCCTCATTTCTGCTAGTATTTAGAACTACATTCTTCAACTACCTTTCCATATTTCCTTTGCCCTCAGCAAGCACCTCAGCTGGCTGTGGTTCTTTGCCTGGGGGTATGACCCAATCCTTCATTCCTGAAGGGTCTAGGCTATTAGTCTTCATGTTGGAATTGGGTTGCTGTAGATTTCCATTGACTAATCACTAAAAGACATCCTAAGGAATCTCCTGGATGACACACATATTCTTCTTTACCTCCATTAGGTAATGCCAAGCCAATTTTCCCTTGGTAATCAGGACCAATCACACCACACACTACAGTAATTCCCTTTTTTGCCTGTTGATCCAGAGGAATGTGGAGTGCAAAATGGTCAGGATGCATTCTTACCTTCCAATTCAAGGGAATCAGTGCTTTGTCTCCAATTGGCAGTATTCCTCTCTTTGAAACTAAAATGTCCAGACCCGAAGAGCATAGGGTTTCAGGGACAGGAAGCAAAAATGTTTCAAAGGGGTCACTAGGAGTAGTAGTGAGTGGTGCCACTCCCATTTCCACCCTTTGGTTCCTGGACTCATGGAACCTGGCAATTGAAGAAACAACACCATAATATGTTGGATGCTGGTTTAGAACATGTACAGACTCCTAGAGAACATTGCCCCAACCCTGTAAGGTATTTGCACCTAGCTGGCACTGTAATTCTGACTTTAGAAGGCCATTACATCATTTAATCAAGCCAGCTTCTTCAGGATGATGAGAAACATGGTGAGAGCAGAGAATTTCACGAGCCTGGGCCTATTTATTGCCACACTTCATTTGTTGTGAAGTGGATTCCTTGATCCAAGGTGATGCTTTGTGGGATACCATGATGGTGGATAAGGCATTCTGTAAGATCATGGATGGAAGTTTTGGCAGAAGCATTCATGCAGGGAAGGCAAATCCATAACCAGAGTAAGTGTCTATTCCCGTAAGAACAAAATGCTGCCCCTTCCATCATGAAAGTGGTTCGATGTAATCAACCTGCCACCAGGTAGCTGGCTGATCTCCACGATGAATGGTCCCATACCTGGGATTTAGTGTTGGCTTCTGCTGTTGGTAGATTGGGCACTCAGCAGTGACTGTAGCCAAGTCAGTCTTGGTGAGTGGAAGTCCATGCTGCTGAGTCCATGTCTAACCTCCATCTCTGCCACCATGGCCACTTTGTTTATGAGCCCATTGGACAATGACAGGAGTGGCTGGAGAAGAGCATGATTAGTTTCTACACACTGTGTCATCCTGTCCACTTGGTTAAGATCCTCCTCTGCAGAGGTAACCCTTTGATGCACATCCACATGAGACACAAATATCTTTACTTCCTTTGACCCTTCAGAGAGGTCTATCCACATACTTTGTCCCCACACTGCCTTGTCACCAATTTTCCAATCATGTTCTTTCCAAGTCCCTGACCATCTAGCCAAACAATTGGCAACAGCCCATGAATCAGTGTACAGTTACACATCTGGCCATTTATCCTTCCAAGCAAAACAATCAGATGCACTGCTAGATGTTCTGCCCATTGGGAGGCCTTCCCTTCACCACTGTCCTTCAGGGTGGTTGCAGAAAGGGGTTGTAGTGCTGCTGCCATCCACTTTAGAGTGGTACCCATATTGTGCAGAACTATCTGTAAACTCAGCATACATTTTCTCTTCCTCAGTCAACTGTTCATAAGGAACTCCCCATGAGTTCATAGGTGTATACTGGGAGAGGGAAGGTAATGAGTGGGTACTGTGGACATTTGGGCCACTTCCTCATGCAACTCACTCATGCCTTCAGGTCCAGCTTGAACCCAGTCTCGTATATGCCACTTCCATTTAATGATGAAGTGCTGTTGTGCACATCCAACTTTATGACTCTGTGAGTTAGACAACACTCATTTCATGATGGGTAGCTCCAGTTGCATGGTGACTTGGTGGCCCATGGTTAGGCATTCAGTCTCTACTAAGGTTCAAATAACTGGGAATCCTGGCTCAATCAAGTTGACACAAAACCTAACTATCACAGAAGATATTTTCAAGCATGTATACACATTGTTTAGCATGTTGTTAGCTGCTGTAGAACTAGCCCCTGACTCATGACAACTTCATACAGTAATGGTTCAGAGGTAAAACTTTTGCCTTTCATTTGGGAGATCTGGGTTCCTCTCCAATACACCTCAAGAGAAGCTACCACCCATTTGTCAGTGGAAGCTTGTGTGTTGCTGAGCAAGTTTCAGCAGAGCTTATAGACTAAAACAGAGTAGGAATAAATGTCTGGTGATCTACTTCTGAAAAATTAGCCAGTAGAAACCCAGTGGATCACAGTAGTCTGATCCTATTGTTCATGGGGTTGTAATTAAACAGAGAGAGTATAGGTTTACAAATTGGCCATATTATTAATTGTCTCTATAAAGTGACAATTAATTTAAGAATGGTTGGTTTTCCCATTACTGCCAAACAAGGCATAACAATTGAAATATGAGTTAAAAAAATTTTTTTTTTCCTATTTCTTGGACTTTCTCCTGGGTAAAGGAGTTGCTGTTCTCTTCATCTAATCAAGGAAGTACTTGTAAATTCTCCAGCACAGGCTAGGTAGCAAAGAGTGAACTCACTAAGCAAATTCATCCCAACCTAGAGGAATGTAGAAAAGATGCCGGAAATTTTTCATGGCTTATTGTGAATTGTGAGAATGGTCTGTGAGCTGAAAACCACTGTGTCTCCTGCCAAGCATTTGTGTCTTTGAAGAATAGGTGGATGCAGTTGTTGATATTTTTGAGGTATAAATGGGTGACCAGACAATATAAAAAAATCGGTTCTGGTTGTTGCTAAGTGCCATCAAGTTGGTTCTGACTCATAGCAACTCTGTATAGCATTTCTGAGGAACACTTGGTGAGTTTGAATGGCTGAACTTAATGGTCTAAACCGAACTTGTGGTTGGGCGCTTATCCTAGAGCACCACACTGGTGTAAATCAGTAGCAAAAGCATAAATCAAGGGAAGAAGAGCAAAGTGGGGCAATCAAGAAAACTGGGCAACTAGGAACTGACTAAGCAAGAGACTAATCCTCTAGTTATACCAGTCTAGAGTGGTCTAGGGGCACAAGTGGTTACGTGCTTGACTCCTAAATGGAAAGTTGATGGTTCTAACCCACCTAGATGCTCTGTAGGAGAAAACTTGGTTATCTGTTACCATAGAGATTACAGCCAAGAAAATCTGTGGTACAGTTCTATTCTGTCACAAAGGGTTGTTATAAGTAGGAATCGACCTAATACAAACAGCAGGGTGCTTTATAGCCAAAGCAATGAGAACACCCCAAGATGAAGTAGAGAAAGCTGCAGGTTAGAGAAGGTCAGCAAAAATAATAGTTCAATACACAGATCAGATGGAGTCCTGGTGTGGTGCTGTGGGATAATGCAGTGGGCCGCAAGGTTGGTGGTTCAAATTGACCAGCCACTCCTCAGAAACCCTATACAGGGTTGTTATGAATTGAAACGGACTCAGCGGCACTTAACAACAACAACACACAGATCAGATGGGCGTTTCACCACCATTTCGTGAGCTTCTTTCTGGACTCAGACCCACTTCTGGAGAGAATGAGAGAAGGGGATAACATTTAAGAGTGAATGACGTTGTGATGTGGAGTTTGAATGAACTAACAGAATTTCCTTATATCACCTTTAATTGACTAGTGTCAATGGGTCTCATTTTCTGCACCTCCCTCCATAAACAACAAAGTAAATTAAAAACTTCAGGAACAAGCTGATCTGGTTATAGACTAGAGAAATGTTTGTCATTATGAGCTGTGGTTATAAAAAGATGCTACATATCTCACAACACAAGTCATTTTTCATTCAATAATTCAGCCTGATACCCACCATGCAACATCCATCTGTTTTTTCTGTTGTCATAAGTTCTCTCTGATGTCTACATTACACAGTATTGACAAGACTTCCTGTCAGAGGAAAGAGTGTTGATTAATATTTTGAAATAATATAATACATTTATTATGACCATGAAAAAGCAATTCTAAAATTAGGTAGGTGCTAAATATATATTTGTTGTTATGTTCTTAGATGCCATCAAGTCGGTACCAACTCA
>NW_006408627.1:10003614-10005701 GCF_000296735.1 Chrysochloris asiatica
TTCTGACATCCATTTTGATTTTCTATTGCTGCATAACAAATCACTAAAAACTTTTAAAGATTTGGGTAAAACCATAGTTATTTACTACCTCATGTTTTCTGTGGAGCAAGAATTCAGAAGGCTGAAAGTCTTGAAGGCTGATGTGCTGAAAGTCTTAATTGGTGGTGGTGGTGCATCAATTAGTTAATTCTGACTCATAGCAACCCTGTCTACAGTTACCAAGGTTGGAAATCATTACAGAAGAAGAAAGCTTTGTCTTTCTCCCATGGAGCAACTGGTAGATTTGAACTACTGACCTTGCAATTAGCACCCAGCTTGTAACCCACTATGCTACCAAGACTCCTAAAATGCTTGATTAACAGGAGAAAACATTTCTAATGTGTCTCACTCATGTGACCGGCAAATTGCTTCCTCCACTGGGCTGCTTGAGCGTCCTCATGACATGACACCTGGCTTTCTAAAGCCAATCATTGGTTCAAAGAAGAAGTTGTAATATCTTTTAGGGCTCAGTTCAGAAGCTTCTCATCATCCCATCACTTCTACAACATTCCATTGATCAAACAAGCCAGGCTCATTCTGTTTGTGTGAGGACTACACAAAGAGGTATTAGTTATGTATTTTGGTGATACAAATTATCCTGAAATGTACTACTTACAACAACAAACATTTATTATCTCACAGTTTCTGTATGTCAGGAATGCTGGTGGTTTAACATGGTTCTCTTTCAAAATCTCTTATGAAATCACTGCTAAGAAGCTAGATGGGGTTAGAGTCATCTGAGGCTTGACTGATACTAAAAAGTCCGCTTCCGAGCTTATTCATTTGTTGGTAGGCTTTAGTGTCTTACCTTTTCATGAACTGTGTTTGTGTCCTTATGACCAATGTATCTGGTTTCCCCCAGAGTGAGTGATAAAAAAGTCAGGAAGACAGAGAGAGAACTGAAGATGAAAAAGTCACAGTGTTTTATAATTTTATCTTGGAAGTGACATACTTTATTAATTGATACTATAACAAATTATGATAAATTTAGTGGCTTAAACAATGCAAATTTATTATTGTGCATATAGCACCACACTAGGGCCCCTTATGTAACATAAAACACAATTATATACATGGACTATAGCAGAGGAAATACACAGAAGTCAAATTGATTATATCTGTGGAAAAAGACTGGAAAACCTCAATATCATCAGCCAAAACAAGGCCAGGGGCAGAATGTGAAACAGACCATCAATATGCAAGTTCAGGCTGAAACTGAAGAAAACTGAAACATGTCCATAAGAGCCAAAATATGACCTTGAACATATCCCAACTGAATTTAGAGATCATCTCAAGAACACTAATCAATGAAAACCAGAATAGGTATCAGATGACATCAAGAACATCATACAGAAAGAAAACAGAAGGTCATAAGAAGATAAGAAAAAAAGAAAAGACCAACATGGATGTGTGAAAAGACTCTGAAACTTGCTCTCCAGGATAGAGGTGCTAAAGTAAATGAAAGATTGAGGAGGCAAAAGAGCTGAATAGATAATTTCAAAGTGCCGTTCAAGAAGACAAAGTCAGATATGTTGTAATGTGCAAGGATCTAGAGTTAGAAAACTAAAAGGGAAGAACATGCCTAACATTTCTCAAGTTGAAAGAACTAAGGAAAAACTTGAAATCTAGACTTTAAATACCAAAGGAAAAAATATTGAGTGATGCAGAAAACTTCAAAAGAAGATGAAAGGAATACACTGAGTCACTGTGTATTCACAGAACCAGTGCTACTGAAGGAAGAAGTCCACGGTGCACTGAAGGCATTGGCAAAGAACAAGATTCCAGGAATTGATGAGATACAAATGAAATCTTTCAACAAACTGATGCAGGACTGGAAACACTCACTCAGTCTTCAGTTGTACCTCAAATGTAAAGAAAACAAAAATCCTCACCACTGGACTAATAAATAGATCATGGTAAATGGTAAATGGAGAGAATATTGAAGTTGCCAAAGACTTCATTTTGCTTGGATATACTATCAACACTCATGGAAACAGCAGTCAGGAAATCAAACGATGTATTGCATTAGGCAAATCTGCTGCTCAAGA
>NW_006408627.1:10005801-10007153 GCF_000296735.1 Chrysochloris asiatica
CACACATATAACCATGTTTCCCTTAACCTATTGGTCCCACAAACCAACCTTGTTATGACAGGGGTCAGAGGGAGGGCTACACAAGGCTGTGAATAATGAGATATGGCAATCAATGGGGTTATTATGGAGGCTTGATATCCCAACATTTATACATAAATAAATACAACTTGAATTTTGAAAATTGTTGGTGAATGCTTCACAATTCAATATTGGAATAATAACTTCATAAAATGATTAATAGATTTTTTGCTGTTGTTGTCAGCTAGTCAATTCCAACTTATAGTGACCTATGTGAGAATAATATTAATAATAATGGTAAAATAACATTACTTATAGAGTGCCTAATATGTGCTGGATAATATCTTTTCTAGCTCTCTAATTCTTAAATACTTAAATATTTTGTCAGAATTGATGCCTTTGAGTTGTGGTGTTGGAGGAGAATACTGAAAGTGCCATGGACTACCAAAAGAACCAACAGATCTGTTTTGGAAGAATTGCAGCCAGAGTGCTCCTTCAAAGCCAGCAAATTGTTAACATGGCTGTATCCCTTCTGGAGGCTTTAGGATAGAATCTGTTTTCTTGACTTTTCCAAGTTATAAATGGTTGTCTTTAATTCCTTTACTTGTGGCTCCCTCTTTTATTTTTAAAGTCAGCAGCACTGGATCCTCAAATCTCTCTATGATACTTGTTCATCTTTTAAGGACCCTTTTAATTACATTGTTGTTGTTGTTAAGTACCATTAAATAAATTCTGACTCATAGTGAGCTTATATAGTATTTCAGAAGAGTGGGTGTTGGGTTTGAACCACCGACCTTGTTGTTAGCTGTACTATGCTTATCCTATGGTGCAACAACAGGACTCTTGATTAAATTGGGATCATCCCAGTAATCTGAGATAATCTCTCCTCTTTAAAATCCTTAAAATAATCAGATTTGAAAAATCCTTTTTGCCATGTGAAGCCACATATTCACAGATTCTGGAGATTAGGATTGGACATTTTGGAGGACTATTATTATGCCTACGTTTATTGTTGTTAGGTGCCATTGATTTATAGCCACTTTATGCACAACAGAACATATTATATGTGCCTACCACACATAAGGAGTCCTGGTGTGGCGCTGTGGGTTAATGCACCAGATTGCAAAGCTGTTTGAACTGCATTGTTTGCGGTTCAAGCTCACCAGCTGCTCCTTGGAAACTCCATACAGTGTCGCTATGGGTTGGAATAGACTTGATGGTACTAAACAACAACAACACCACACATATAACCATGTTTCCCTTAACCTATTGGTCCCACAAACCAACCTTGTTATGACAGGGGTCAGAGGGAGGGCTACACAAGGCTGTGAATA
>NW_006408627.1:10008272-10012932 GCF_000296735.1 Chrysochloris asiatica
CAGTCTGTCTTTGTTACTAACTACTTATGATCTTGTACAAAGACATATAAGTGACTTCAATGTTCAGGACCACGTTTTCCTCATTGCCATCTGTTGGGCTACAGGTTCTTTATTGAAAGAGTAAAAAAATGACACCCTATTCATGTGATTTAGGAGCACATAACAACAACAACAACAACATGTGAACCAGACATGTTAGTTTCAACTCATAACTTCCTTGTATACGCTTTCTAAGGAGTGGCTGGTGGTTTTGAACATGGCTGGTAGCTTTGCAGTTAGCAATTCAGTGCTTAACCTACAGCATCACATCTGGATCAATATTTTAACACTTGGGAAATTCCATATAAACATCTGGATTTCTGAATTATCTGGGAAGATCAGAAGCTTCTCTCCATCCCCTTTATCCCCTTCCTACCTTCCTGCAGAGCCAGACCACTACATGCTTTATTGCTTCAAGTCTGGTGGTTTCATTTATCCTGCCTCCACCTTGCAGACTGCCTTCATTTATCCTGCCTCCACCTCCATCTATAAATTTGGACTAGGAATCAGTAATGGCTCAGAGTCTGAATGGAAACCTAGACCCCTTTTACTGGTGCAGAGGGAGTATGATCTAGCAACAAGGAACAGCCCCCATCCCCCAACCCCATGGAACCATCCTAGAGCTCAGGTCTGACCCAAATCCCTGTTTACCATAACAGTCCCCACAAGAACTGAGCCAAGAAATGTTCCTTGCAGTAGCATTCCTTCTTATCTGTATCTCTTTGGACCTTAGTCTAACAAAGTGGGTATCTTCTGGCCTGGCTATGCAGTTTCTGGCAGCAGTTACCCCTTTGGAGAAGAGTATGGATCACCAGGTCAACATTCTTGCTGGGGTTCCTTGTCTGGCTCACATGTTGTTGTTGTTGTTGTTGTTAGGTGCTGTGGAGTCGGTTCAGACTCATAGCAACCCTGTATAGGGTTTCTGAGGCTTTAAATCTTTACAGGAGCAGAAAGCCTCATCTTTCTCCCATGGAACAGCTGGTAGTTTTGAACTGCTGACCCTGAGGTTAGCAGCCCAATTCTTAATCACTACGCTACCAGAGCTCCTTCTGGCTCACATGGAAGAAGTTAATTTGCACACAGCCATTGCTGAGGTGCAGAATGATGGCACTTGGAGTGTGGAATCAGGCACGTAGTATGGTAGTAGGCTTGCTCATTGCCTTTCTGTGGAATGATATTACCATCAGCCTTTATCAAGTGTTCCCTCATATAATCCAAGAAATACTTAAGAAATGTAATCTCCTTCATCAAGGAGCTGGAATGGTAGGCTTCTGTGCCGCTGTGCTCAATGTGCTGTGGGCTCTCACCATTATTGTAGAAGATGAGGCAAGGGGAGTCACTGAATAGCACCCTTACACTATTGTCACACAGCTGATAACCCAGGATACACCTGTCTGAATAGTCCACCCACTTGCCGATCCAGAAGTTGGGAATGCAGGTGGGATCTTTGGCTTTCTTTCACCTCACCAACCCCACTCTGAGGGCTATGCAGCATTGACATTGTGTAGCTGCTGCAACATGGCTCTAAGGTGAACCACTGAGTCTTCTTTCTACTGGGGACATGAAAGTACAGTGCTCTCCGTGCGTTTACTGAGGATGTGAAAGGCTTCTGGTTGCTGTGGTCTAAGGTGGTGGGAACAACTGGAAAGCTATGTGGAATGGTGAGGTAGGTGGTGGGAGATGGGCAGGGATATAACTATTGTTGTTATCATTAAGTGCCGTCAAGTCAGTTCTGACTCATAATGCCTCTGTTTAGGATTTCTGAAGAGCAACTGGTGAACTTGAACCACCAACCTTGAGGTTCAAACCCACCTTGCAGTCCAGTACATTACCCTGCAGTGCCACATCAGGACTCTAGGGATATAACTAGAAGTAAAAAAGCTCGATAATGGTTGGGTAGGCAGTGGGCCGTCTAAAGCATTTTCTGGATGAGGAAGGCAGCCGTGGGGTTGATGTGCTTGGGAATAGCATATTTGTTCTTTTTGATCTAGAGGTAGGTCTCTTTTAGGCATGAAGTCTCAAAAGGTGGTTTACTCACTCACAACGTGCACATAATGCACCCAGTGAATCACACATCCATCTCAGGAGCAATGAAATTAGGATTTCCATACAGGGGCTTCTTCCATACCTTGTCCAATTAATTTTTTGTTTTTTACTTTGAGTTTGTTTTATTATTGTTCCAAGGTAGTTCATATTACCTGCCTCTCATATTATATGACCTTTTCCTAGCACTCACCTTTAGTATAGCCTTTGGGAGAAGAAGTAAGGATTCATGAGTAGATTCAGATAAGGGATTTGGTCTGGATGGCTTTGTGTTTTCTGTGTACCATAAGATGGGATGGGAGGTGGTAAGAGAGAGGCAATGGATGACAACAGCCACAGATATGACTCAATACTGGGGCCTGGGCCTCATGTGCTAAACTGTCCCACCCCACCAACAAACAGCTCTGTCTTCCCAGGACCTTGACTTACAGTAACATCAGTGAGAAGGGTAAGTCGGCACATTCTTCACCCTGCTCCGTTCACACCCCCTGAGAAGGTGGAAACCCATCAGGGCTTGTTTGGCATACATTCACTGTCACTGCCTGCAGCAATAAGGTGCAGCAGATTCTCTAGACTCTATGACACTGGGAAGCTTTCTTTAGATCCTCGGGAAGCTTGCAAAATTGGACAGGAAAGCCAGAGCCAAATTTGCCATTCGAGTCATGCTTGCATCCTTGTTAGTTTGCAAAAGATGAATATGAATTTTGATTAATCTACTGGAAATGCATTTTTACTAGCAAGACACACTGAAGGAGATGGTGTTTGCACATTGATTTATTTGACAGCCCCTTGGAACAATCAGCATCAGTAATATTGCCACCTCCAATAGAAGACAAAACTGTGTGCGAGTCCACGTGCCATAGTCCTTGAAGGGACATATGAACTACTCAGGGTTACTCAAAATGAATAAAAATGAAAGCATACTTCAAAGGGACTATGACAGCAATACAAATTTCAAGCTACCTTTGAATGAACTCATTCAAAAGTTGCCATTTGAGGATCCCCAGTTACTGTGCTAAGGGATGTAGGGTGCTAAGTTTTTGGAGCAGCACAGCAGAGGAGATGATAATCCGGTGCATGGTCAGCATGGCTTGCAGCAGTTAGGTGCTTCAGCACAGGTTTCCACCTGCATCAAAAGACTGAATACTGTTATCAATGACCTTTCACCTGCAGGGTAGCAGCAGTTGCCAAGGGCCCCTCAAGTTCTGGCTCCCGAGTCTTCTGGTTATAGGCCGGTGCCCATGTCAGCTTCTTTTTGGTTACCCCTGTACTCCTGTTTCTTGGAATTGCTCAGTGGACTTCGCAGAATCTGCAAAAATGAACAATTTTTGCATGATAAGACTATCATAAACAAAATTAAAAGCTAAATGTGAAATGAAGGAAAAATGTAAGTTATGTTACAGATTGAGGGGGGTAATTTTCCTATTTAAAGGAAAGTAAAACCAAAAAAAAAAAAAAAAACAGATAGAAAAAGGGACAGAATACTTAAATATGGAGGTGACGTGAAAATAAATACAAGCAGCTGCAGCACAGTGAATTAATGTCTCTTGTAGCCACAGTCTTTGTAAACTCCACCAAGTACCATTTTTGCCCTGATAGGTTTGGGTAAGAGAAAGTAGGAGAAGATACTGATAGGATGATATAATTTAACTGGTAAACAGGGTTAACAAGGAGTTCTGGTAGTGTAGTGATTATGAGTTGGGCTGCTAACTTCAAGGTCAGTAATTCAAAACTCCCAGGCATTCTACGGGTGACAGATTAGGCTTTCTGCTCCTGTAAAGCTGTATAGGCTCAGAAATCCTATACAGGGCCGCTATGAATCAGAACCAACTCCAGGCACACTACCACCACCACCACCACGGTTAGGTGTAATTATAAAACCTGGGACTCTAACATGTATAAAGTGAGCCATCTGAGAAGCAGGAAGGGAAAAAACGACTGTCACTAAAGAAGAGACCCAGGAGTTGAGCACCTCCTTTGGACCCAGAGGTCCCCGGACATTGAACAGCCTTGACTCAGGGACAGTCACCTGTGACACCAGAGGAGTGGCAAAGGAACAGCAATAGCAGCAGCAGAAACAAGAACTGGAGCACAAGACAGAGCAGAGCCGTGGACTTCCCAGCCCACAGAAAAGTAAAGCTGAGTGACTTTGGGCAAGTGGCCTGCTTGCAAATTGGGGTGCCTCCAGGCACTTAGTTAGGGGGACTGGGTTTGTTGAAGCAGGTAGCTATAGTGAGGGCCTTCAGGCTGAGACTTATGGTGGAGTAGTGTGTCCTGTGAGTATTTATCAGCATCCAGAAAAGAGTTTGGTAACATTGGCTGGGCAGAGAGACAACAGCCTGCCTCTGGGCAGAGCTAAGGAAAGGCAGTCCTGACTGAAACAACTGTGTCCTGAGCATTTATGACTCTGAACACAACCTGATAACTGCCACAGAATCAATAAACCCCATAATTGTGATTATGGTGTCTAGTTCTGTGTGGTCATTGCAATGAATTATCGAAATGAGCTGAGTAGAGAGGGTTGTGGGAGGATGGTTTGGTGCCATATATTTTTAAAAAAATGTTTTTTGTTTTTTTT
>NW_006408627.1:10013824-10015412 GCF_000296735.1 Chrysochloris asiatica
CTCACTTCCCCTTATCGGTGTCAAGCATGGTCACCAATCACAGCGTGTATTCCCATTGAGTCTTAGTCTTGGAAGGAAGTTTGCACTGAGGGGACCCGACCACTAAGGTTTTCATTGTGGATTGAATGAAAGTTTACAGGGAAGATCATCAATTTTACATTCAACAAATCATACACCTTGTTTCATTACAATGATTATAATCCCCTCCATATACCATCAGTTAACAGTATTGCTCTCTATTCATTTTAGCTTTAAAAAAAAACAAAAACAAAAACGCTCAGGCATATATAATAATTTACACCTCCAAAGGGCTTATTCAGAAAGTCTGCCTCCTGGCCGCCAGCTCTTAGTCCCTTCCTTCCCACGAATCTAGAGTCCTCAGCCACTGCCCCCTCCACGATCCCATCTCTGCCTCCGTATCTGGCATCACTGCTTCTCTGGATAAGGTCCCTCATTCTGCTTGTGCTCTTCTCCCTTGATGGTCTTAGGGTCCTCTGTTTCTGGACTGTAAGATTAAGCACTCCCATGTTTTGTTACAAAACTTCTACCTTTACAATTGTGACAGTCGCAATTCATCATGATAACAATTATTCACTATTGAATCATACGAATCTTATCCCCATCTCTTTTCACCAGACCCATGTAGACAAGATGACAGCTATTCAGTGGGGACTCCTTTCCCCCATATACTCTTAAACTCCCTCTTGAAAGCTTGTAAGCCAGTATTGGTGTCATATATTTTGCAGCAGCTCTTAAATATATGAAAATATGTCCAATGTCACTCATCATAATGAAAGAAATGCAAATTAAAGCAAACCAATATCATTTCCCCATTAATTAGATTGTCATAACTCTGAATACTTGATAACACAATATGTACATTGTTACAGATCCCATAGAGGTCAGATTGACAATTTATTTAAAAATGTATTTAAATTACAAGTGTCATTCTTTGACCCAGAGACTCTACATATAGCAATAAATATATTCCTCAAATATATTTGCATATACCAAATTAGACATATTTGATTATTGCAAGATTATTCATTGAAGAATATTTGTAAAAGCAGTAGATTGGGAATAATCTAAGTGTCCATCAATAGGATATTGATTAAATAAGTTATGCTAATTCATGCAATATAATATTAAGAAACTTCAAAAATTAATGCAGAAACCGACTGAATATTGAAAAGGAAAGATCACTGGAGGTGTTGAATGCTATGTATTGAATGTTACCTTTTGTGTAATAGAGAAGTATGAATGTATTTGTATTTTCTTGCTTATGCATAGAGAAATTCTGAAAGCATAAACTGTAAACTATTAACAGATGGAGTCACGGTGTGCTGCTGTCGGGTAATGCACTGGACTGTAAGGTCAATTTGGACTGCAAGGTCGGAAGTTCAAACTTACCAGCAGCTTCTCGGAAACCCTATACAGGGTCGCTATGGGTCAGAAACAACTCAATGGCACTTAATAACAACAACAATAATTAACAAAAATGGTTAATTGGTTAGATGAGGTTTAGGATGAGAGGGACTTTTCACTATTACATATATTACAATTTAAAAAGTCAGATGAAGATAATTTG
>NW_006408627.1:10015942-10018479 GCF_000296735.1 Chrysochloris asiatica
AAAAAAAAAAAAAAAAAAAAAAAGGAACGGAATCCATAGAGGCTTTGATAATAAGAGAAAGAAGCTAGAAGACTCTAGGGGAGTGTGTGTGATGACGTGGTCATGATAGCTGAGCACCACAACCATATCTTAATTAAAAAATTAACGAAAAATCAAGAGAAGAATTCTGTCTTTATGTCTTCAGGCCTGAGCCTTTTTCTGTTGACTATTAACTGCATGCACAATATACCAAGAAAACCCGAGCTACTTGTTGTAAAGTCAATTCCAATTCATGGCTGCCCCATGCATGCAGAAAATAACTTCTCCATAGGGTTGTCAAGGCTGTGCCTTTTCAGAAATAGGTGGAAAGACATTTCTTCTGAGGTGTGTCTGGATGGGTTTGAACTGCCGACTTTTGTGTTACTAGTCAAGCACTTAATTGTTTGCATTGCTCAGGGATTCTTATGTACAATATGACTTAGTCATGTCTCTGCCATCAAGTCAATTGTGACTCATAGAGTTGTGTAATGAGTTATTTAATGTGTCTTCTAGCTATAGTCTGTAACTTCCACCAAGCCATGCTTGGGTCCTGCTTGGTCTGGATAAAGACAAGGTGGGAGAAGATGCTATTAGGATGACCTGATTCAGTTGTGGATGTTAATTGTAATTGTAAAAATGTAAAATTCTAAAATGGATATGAACTAAGCTATCTCAGAAGCAGGAGGGGGAAATCTCACTGTCTTCAAAGAAGAAGAACCAGGAGTGGAGCAGGTCCTTTGGATTCCAAGGTCCCTGTACAGTAAACCTTCTTGACCCAGGCACAGGAAGTTGTAACACTGGAGGAGTGACGGAGGAGGAGCAGCAGAAACAAGAACCAAAGCATGAACCACAGCAGTGGGTTTTTCAGCCCATGGAGCCAGAAAAGTTGAGTGACTTTGGGCAGGAGGCTTGCTTGTAGAGTGGAGTGCCTCCAGTCACGTTAAGTAGGGGAGCTAGGTTTGCTGATTCACAGAGTCTTCAGGATGAGTCTTATGGTAGAGTGATGCAGCCTGTGGACATGTATCAGCAGCCTTAGAAAAGCTTTTTAACATTGGCTGAGCAGAGAAGCCTGCCTGTGTGCCTGGCAGAGAACAGACGATCCTGACTGAATAACTACATTGTGAGCATTTTGCTTATCCTGCTTTATAACTTGTTAACTTTCCTAATAAGCCCCATAACTCTAGGTACGATGTCTGAGTTCTGGGTGGCCATTGCAATGAATTATGGAACCCAGATGAGTAGAGAAGGGTTTGGGAGGGATGGAAATGATTTGGTGCTCATTTTTTACAATGACCCTGTATAGGAGTTGTTGTATACCATGGAGTCGGTTCCAGCTCATAGCGACCCTGTATAGGATTTCCAAAGAGCAGCTGGTGGGTTTGAACTGCCAACCTTGATTTTTACAATCCATTGTTGATCCCACAGAGCCACACCATCTTTACAGGGAGAGAAAGCCTCATCTTTTTCCCAAGGAGTGGCTGTTGGGTTTGAACTGCCAACCTGTGTTTCGTAGTCCAATGTTGATCCTACAGAGCCACCAGGTCCACCACAATATAGTTTGTTATAGTTGTGTGCCTTCGAGTCAGTTCTGACTCATAATGACCATGTACAGGGTTTCCAAGAGCAGCTGGTAAGTTTGAACTGTTGGCTTTGTGGTTATCAGTCTAGTGCTTATCCTACAGTGTCACACGATGACAGAATTCAAAAGAAATAAACTTTTGAGACAGCCAAATTGCTTCTTTTTGTAAGAGAGCATATATATATATAAAAAAATGGGGACAGAAAATCGGCTTTTGTTACCTTGAGAAGTCTGATGACAGATTTTGAAATGACGCAGTAACATAAAATAAATACTTTCCTCTCCTTCAGTTGCCTTTGTCTTATCTAGAAATGTGTCCAGTAGGAACTCTTTGATATAGCAAGTCCACTATCAAACAGATGGTTTCAAACTGCTCTTTTGTTCTTAAAACTGGCAATTATTTTGTCCCTATGTGCTGCAGGCTTGGATAGGAACGATTTTTTTTCTCACAGCTATAAAACATGGTATGAATGAGCAGCGTCTTTCATTTACTGGAAATAGACAGCAAGAGTAGGAACCTCTAATGCATATGTTTCAGTGTTGTAATGTAAATCAGTGTTTCTTTTATCAGCAAGTGGTTTTAAATGTGGACAGCATCACAAAACAAACAGCCTGTTTTATAATAACATAGTTGCTGATGTTTTCAATTTATAAAATTTGGTGCCTGGTTTAAAAGATCACACTCATATTTCAAACCAGCTGTTTAATTAAAGCTTATACAAGGGTCCCTGGGTCTTTAATACTAAAATATTACATTCAAAAACAAGGCTACTTTTTAAAATTAGTTATGTCTGGCCTCCTAATAGCAGATTAAAAAAAAAAGTATATGAAGTTCTGATACCACAACTGAGAACCTTGTGTTAAATACTTATCTAAAATCACAAAAGGATCCATATATTTTATATGTATTTGTTTATTCAATTGACAACAGATAATCCTT
>NW_006408627.1:10019499-10020825 GCF_000296735.1 Chrysochloris asiatica
TCCATGGTAGATGCCAATAAAGTCTATTTACTCTTTCTCCTCTCATTTCAGCGGCACAGCCACAGACACACAGACATACTTGCACAGATGTCATTAGAAGCTAAGGGACTTGCAAAAGGAAAAGGACTAACATGGGCACCTAAATGGAGCAAAAACCTTTATTTTCGCTTCAACTTCTATATAGGCCAAAGCTAATAGGGTAGAAAGACAGTTTAGTCAGAAAGAAAAAGCCTTTGTTAGCCATGGCTTTTGAAGCCACTCTAAAATATCTATATACTATCAAGAAGTGATTGAGAGTTCAACAATATTCTTTAATCTAATAGTCATATTCAACAAATCATGAAAACTTGTCAGTTCATATTTTAATTTCTCTTCTTTGAAAAAAGATGTTGCTGTGTGAGCAAATGACACAGTTGCTATTGAAATTCTTTTTTATGGTGCTAGGTTACGAATCGGGCTGCGAACCTTAAGGTCAGTAGTTCGAAACTACTAGCTGCTTCGCGGGAGAAAGAGGTTTTCCACTCCCGTCAAGATTTACAGCCTTGGAAACCCTGTACAGGGTCACTATGGGTCGGAATCGACTCAACGGCACTTAACAAAAACAACAACAACAATGTGTTATTTGGAGTCCTGGTGTGGCCCTGTGGGTTAATGCACCAGACTGCAAAGCCGTGAACTGCAAGGTGGCGGTTCATGCTCATCAGCTGCTCCTCAGAAACTCTATACAGGGTCACTATGGGTCAGAATCGACTCAATAGCACTTAACAACAACAATATGTTATTTATTCCTGGGCGGCACAAACACTAAAGAGCTGAACTAAACTCAACCAGAGTGTCTTGAAAGCCATTCCTGGTGATCTGCTTCTGAAAAGTTACTTTGAAAACTATGGAGTATTTCTATTCTGCACCCATAGGATCACTGTGAGTCACAACTGACGTGACAGCAAATAGCAATAACAAATATGTTATTGATGTATATTAAGAACTTGTGTTGGAGACTAATGTGTTCAGGATCTGTTGGATGTTTCAACTTTGATCTGCTATTTATTACCTGTATGACCACTATGAGCAAAAGACAGCCTGTGAGCCTTAGTTTTTCATCTGTGACATTAGGTATCTACCTGGTAGTGCTGTGAGGATTAAATGAGATAATACATGTAAAACTTTCATCTCAGTTACTTGGATAAAATAACTCCAAAAGATACCAAGACAAGAACAGTTAATGTGTAGTTGATTCATGTATGTTAGAATAGAACTTTGTTCCTACTAGGGTTTTCAATGGCTGATTATTTGGTAGCAGATCACCAGGTCTGTGGTGTGTCTGTT
>NW_006408627.1:10023485-10024473 GCF_000296735.1 Chrysochloris asiatica
GACAATATCTCCAAGGGTGCCTGCATTAATTCAAAAGAATAGCACATTATCTGATTGTTCTATGTTGTTGTTAAGTGTCATCCAGTTGATTCAGACCCTTTATAGGGTTTCTCTGGTACTGTAGTGGTTATGAATCGGGGTTCGAAACTACCAGATGTTCCACGGGAGAAAGATGAGGTTTTCTGCTCCCATAAAGATTTACAGCCTCAGAATCTCTGTACAGGGTCTCTATAAATGGGAAATGACTCCATGGCACATAACAACAAACATGCAAGAGAAAGCAACTTCTAAAGAATGGAGAATCTAGAGACTTAAATAACTTTTGCTTAAAGTTTTCCGTGGTGATGAAGTACTTAATAGATACTGAGTTAGCATTAAAAAAGGGGAAGATCTGCCCCTCCATCCACCTGTAGTTCTTGTTGTCGTTAAGTGCCATCAAGTCAGTTCTGACTCATAGTAACCTTATGTACAACAGAAGGCAACACTGCCCCCCCCCTCCCCAATCCTCACACTATTTGTTACACTTGAGCCTATTGCTACTGCCACTGTGCGAATCCATCTCCTTGGGGTTCCAAAAACCATGTGGAGACCATGTCTGACTTCCTCTAACTTTATAAGGGGGAAAGAGAATAAAACTCAAAATCATCTCAAGACCAGTTTCAATGAAGTATAACTTGGACGTGTCTCTACCCTACAACCTTCTTTATTCTGATACCAACCATCCCTCCCCAAACACTCTCTGCTTCCCATCTGGGTTCGACAATCCATTGCAATGGTCAGGCAGAACTGTGAGAAATTCTCAAGATGGTCCATCTTTAGAAATAAAGAGTGCACAAGATTACTAGCAGACATAAGTTGTTCAGTCACACCCAGGGGTATGTGAGCAGGATGAAGTGGGGGAGTGGGGAAAGAAATCTGTTCTAGGACTAGGAACTTAAAATAAGAATATAGTCATTAAGACCATGGGGGCCATCCAGTCTAGATTGTG
>NW_006408627.1:10025519-10029716 GCF_000296735.1 Chrysochloris asiatica
TCAGTGTGTCCTTGTTCTGGCCTCTTGGTCTATGTACTGGTTCCTCATGAGCACAATTAAGTGTTCCAGAATTCTCATTCTCTAAAATGTTGTCCATAACATGGACATGATCCTTACAATAAAAAACCTTTGCATAGTCAATAAAGCACATATAAAATATCTTTCTGTTATACTCTGCTTTCAGTTAAGATACATTTGACCTCAGCAATGATCTACCTCATTCCACGTCCTGGTGTAAATTTAGCTTGAACTTTTGGCAGTTCCCTATCAATGAAATGTTGCAGTCATTTTTAAATTATCTTTAGAAAAAATTTACTTGCATACAATATTAATGATATTGTACGATGATTTCTCCATTCCACTGTTGTGTCACTTCTCTTTGGATTGAGCACAAATACAGATCACTTCAAATCAGTTGACCAGGTAGTTGTCTTCCAAATTTCTTTGCACAGATGAGTGATTGCCTGCAGTGCTGCATCAGTTTGTTAAAAGATTTTAATTTGTATTGTATCAATTCCTAGACTCTTGTTCTTTGTCAATGACTTTAGTGTACCTTGAACTTCTACCTTTAGTATTCTTGACTTTTGATCATATGCTACCTCTTGAAATGTTGAATATTGACCATTTCCTTTAGTAAATGGCTCTGTGTGTTTCTTAATCTTCTTTTGATGCTTTCTATATTATGCAATGTTGTGCCAATAGAGAATCCTTCAAAAATACAAGTTGGGGCTTGAATTTTTCTTCAGTTCCCTCATCTTGAGAAAGGCTGGCCATGTTCTTCCCATTTGGTTTTCCATTCTGGGTCTTTGTACATTTTGTTATAATATTTGACTTTGTGTTCTTGAGCTGCCCTTTGAAATTTTCTATTCAACTCTTTTACCTCCTCATTTCTTCTATTTGCTTTAGCACCTCTACCTTGGAGATTAAGTTTCAGAGTCTCTTCTGGCATCCATTTTGGTGTTTTCTTTCTTTCTTGTCTTCTTAATGACCATTTTATTTCTTCCTTTATGATGTTCTTGATGTCCTTCCACAACTCTACTGGTTTTCAGTCCTTAGTGTTTAATGAATCAAATTTATTCTTGAGATGATCTCTAAATTCAGGTGGGATATGTTCATGGTCATGCCTTAGTTCTCATGAACTTGTTTCAATTTTCTTCAGCTTCAGCCTGAACTTGTATATGAACAACTGATGGTCTTTCCACAGTGTATCCCTGACCTTGTTTTGGCTGATGATATGGTGCTTTTTCACTATCTGTTTCTACAGATGCTCAATTTGATTACTGTGCATTTTATCTGGTGCAGTCCATGTATATAGTCATCTTTTATGTTGTTTAAAAAAAGGAATTTGCAATGAAGATGTCACTGGTCTTGCAAATTTCTAACATGTGATCTCCAGCATTGTTTCTTTCACCAAGACCATGTTTTCTAAAGACTGACCTTTCATCTTTGTTCCCAACCTTTGCATTCTGATTGTCTGTAATGATCACTACAACTTAAATGCTTGTTGATCAATTTTTGATTGAAGAAATTAGTGGATTTCTTTTATATCATCATCCCTGGCTTTATTGGTTGGTGCATATATTTGAATAATAAGGGTTTTAAGTGTCTTCCTTGGAGGCATATGGCTATTATCCTATCACAGACAGCATTTACTTCAAGAGAGATCTTGAAATGTTCTTTTTGATGATAAATATGACACCATTCCTCTTTAGTTTGTCATTCCCAGCATAGTAGATCATATGATTGTCATATTCAAATGACAAATCCCTGTCCATTTCAGCTCACTAATGCCTTGGCCATTGAAGTTTATGGGTTCCATTTCATTTTGGACAAGTTCCAAGTTTCCTTGTTGTATACATTAATTCCATGTTCCAATCATTAATGGATATTTACAGCTGTTTGTCCTAATTTTGTGCTGTGTCCCATCAGCAAATGATGGTCCTAATAGGTTTACTCCATTTGCGTCATCGTAGTCAACTCTACTTTGAGGAGACAGCTCTTCCTTAGTTGTATTTTAAGTGTTTTCCAACCTTAGGGTCACATACCTCGGCACTATATCTGACAATATTCTGATGCTATTCATAATGTGTTCATTTTCCAGTGTAATATCTAACAGTATTGCACTGCTAGTCATAAGGTTTCAATGATTAAACTTTCAGAAGTAGTGTGCCTCTTCTTCTTGCTAATCTATCTTAGTCTGGAAGCTCAGTTGAAACCTGTCCACCATGGTGATCCTGCTGGTATTTAAAATACTGGTGGCATAGCTTCTAGTATCACAACAACATGCAAACTACCACAACATGACAAAGTGACAGATGAGTGGGGGCTTCCTTCTGATAGTAAGTCAAAAATATGAGAGACGAAGTCTTGTCATCCTGGATTCTAAGGAGCATTCTGGTTCTACTTTTTACTCCAATATGGATTTGTTTGTTCTTCTCCAATGCCATAACATAAATGTATCATTTTTATGGTCTTCCTTATTCCTTAGGTCTCCAGAAATTCAAATTAATTAAATGAGCTTTCCTCATTTGTGGTTAATGATTTTCTTATAGCCTCCTTTTCGGAACAGCCAGTTCGAGTGAGAATATTGGTAATTAATTTTGGATCAGGAATTTTTAATTCATGAATAAAGAAAAGCCCTCTTGAAATTAAAATAAAATATCTTTTAGATATAAATTTGATTTCACACAATCCGTCATATAATCTTTCTTTAAAATTAAGTTATAATCTGTTCTCATTTTTCTTCCTTGTTGACTACAGAAAGTCCCCGGGTCATGAACGCTTGATTTATGCACAACTTGTACTTGTTCTTTATTAAAAAAACAAATGAACAAACAAAAAAACCCCACATATTTTTGTTATGATTTGGTGAGATCTTACAGAGCAAATTGATTTTACATTTAACAGTTCATACACATCTTGCTATGAGAAATTGATTGGAATCCTCACAATATAAAAGGATTTTTCCCACAGTGGTTATGAGTCAGGCTGCTAACCTCAAGGTCAGCAGTTCGAAACTACCAGCTGCTCTGTGGGAGAAAGATGAGGCTTTCTTCTCCCATAAAGATTTACAGCCTCAGTAACCCTGTACAGGGTAGCTCTGAGTCGGAATTGACTCCTTGGCACACTCTCACCACCACCACCAGATCTGTCTACTGTTTGGTAGAATGTTGAGCCAAGATAGTGAGCATGTATTAACTTGGGTGAAGGTAAAGGCAATATACAATAAGAAGGGGAAGTGTGGTCAGCACAAAACCATCAAGGCAATGGAAGAGCACAAGAGTTAATGTCAAGGTAAATGTGAGGGATGTTTAAAAAGTTCATTGAAAAATTTCATTATCTTTTTATCCTATTTTTCCATAAACTTTTTGAAGCCCCTTCTGGTAGCGTAGTGGTTACGAATCGGGCTGCGAACCTTAAGGTCAGCGGTTCGAAACTACCAGCCGCTCCGAGGGAGAAAGATGAGGCTTTCTACTCCCGTAAAGATTTACACCCTCGGAAACCCTGTACAGGGTCGCTATGGGTCGGAATCGACTCGACGGCACTTAACAACTACAACAACATACTTTTACCTACATAACCCTGCAATCATCTATGGGTAGATACAAAGATAGACACTCAAGCTGAACAGGTAGAGGAAAACAGAGATCTTAATTAGCCTTGAAGAGAAATTCAATATCTTCTATTGAAAATGAACCAAAAAGGGTCTCTGCCCAGCACACACACAAATCCAGTCTTTGGACACTGGTCATTAAGAAAGAGACAGTAACTGTATTGCCAACCAAGGAACAAGAAGCCAGGAGTACATTTCCTCAGATTTCATAACACAAATATCTGGGGATTTTCAGATTTAGAAGGAAATGGACAAGTAAGTTATACATATTAATAAAATGGGATGGGGAAGGACTGAGGATTAGTTGAATTTATGTACACTTCCATTTAAAGGACAGTGGAATTTTTAATTCAGTTCACAAAAGTACAGGAAGTGCTAGGGGTCTTGTGCTTTGGGAAACTCTGAAGTTTTGCTGGGGTGTTTAACAAGTTGGCCCTACTGATTGAAAGGTTCTGCACTTGTGTGCAGAAAGGAGGTTGAACTGGGTGAGTCCGGTTTGGGATGGTTATCTTATGAGCACAGCTGTTGGTTTCTGCAAATAAAAAACACATACAAAAAACCTCCCAAAACTAAAGGTGTTGTTA
>NW_006408627.1:10030812-10033408 GCF_000296735.1 Chrysochloris asiatica
TTTTCATCACTCATACACCCCAACCACTTTATTTCTTTTTCAACGTCACTATCTGTTCTCAAGGATCTAATAACTAAATTGATTATACTTATTAGTATAATCAACTCCCCTGGGTGGCACAAATGGTAAGCATCCTGTTGTTAACCAAAAGGTTGACAGTTCAAAACTAACCACTCTAGAAAGGTCTTGTGATCTGCTTCCAACGATTGGAATCTACTCAATGGCAGCTAGTTTGGTTTGTATTTGTATTGAGAAATTCCTCCTGTATAACCACACATTTTCTTCCCCAAACACACCTGCTTGCTCTAGGATCTGAATTATAGCTAAGCTGTCTGTCATCTTGATATGTAGGAATTTAGGTGGAGAAATACACCTTGGCTTAAGCTGGGATTTTTTTCCAACCTATAAAAATAAACTCATTTAATGCATTCACAATAAAAGCTGCACATGAAAAGAAGTGGTGGTCCATATTTATAAACTGTAAAAAAGAAAATCAGGTAAGTGACCACATAGTTGACCTGGGAGAATTTTGTCTCTACTTATTACAGTTGTAACATATTAGAACTGAAGTAAAAATTTAAGGCTTGGCTTGCAATATTGGAAGGATTCCATAGGTAAAATATTGAATGATGCAGCATCAAAATAAGATGGAAGAAATACACAATCACTGTACCAAAAAGAATTGGTTGATGTTTAACCATTTTAAGAGGTAGCATATGACTACGAACCAATGGTACTGAAGGGAGAAGTCCAAGCTGTAATAAAGGCACTGGAATGGACAGAAAACAAATAGAAATGTTTCAACAAACTGATGCAGCACTGGAGGTGCTCAGTTTTCTATGCCAATAAATTTGGAAGACAATCATCTGACCAACTGATTAGAAGAGATCCGTATTTGTTATTATCCATTTCAAAGAAAGGTGACTCAATGCAATTCAGAGATCACTGAACACTATTATTAATATTACATGCAATAATATTTTGCTGAACAAAATAGTAAAAAAATGATTGCCACAATACATTGACAGGGAGATGCTAGAAATTCAAGCTGAATTCAGAAAATTGCATGGAACAAGGGGTATCACTGCTGATGTTAGATGAATCTTGACTGAAAGCAGAGAATTCCAGAAAGATGTTTAGTTGTGCTGTATTGACTATGAAAAGGCATTCAGTTGTATGGTCATAACAAACTATGGCTACCATTACTAGGAATGGGAATTCCAGAACACTTAGTTGTGCTCATGAAGAACCTGTATATAGACTAACGGGCAGTTTTAAAAATAGAACAGAAGGATACTAAATGATTTGAAATCAAGAAAGATGTGCACCAGGTTGTATCCTTTCACTGTGTGTATTTGATCTGTGTGCTAAGCAAATAATCTGAGAAACTGAATTTTATGAAGAACAGGGCATCAAGATTGGAGGAAGAGTCATTATCAACCTGTGATATACAGATGACATAACCTTGCTAACCAGAAGTGAAGAAGACTTGAAATATTTACTGATGAAGATCAAAGATTACAGCCTTCATTATAGATTGTACTTCAGTGTAAACAAAAAGATAATCCTTACAACTGTACCAATAAATAACATCATGATAAATGGAGAAAATATTAAAATTGTCAAACTTCATTTTGATTTTATCCATGTTTCCAGAAGTGAAAGGAGTATGGCAAAGAGAGTTAGAGAAGAAGAGAGCTGGTGTAGCTGCTGCCAGATCTGACTAATGCCAGCCATAATATTTTTAATTTCCTTATACACATGCTAGAATTGGGCAATGAAAAAGGAAGACCTTAGAAAAATTGATGCATTTGAATTGTGGTGCTGGTGAAACACTGAAAGTATCATGGATTGCCAGAGGAACAAACAAATCTGTCTTGGACAAAGGAACCTAATATCTTCCTTAAAAGTCAGGATAATGAGGCTTGTTTCTCATTTTTCAGACATATTATCAGGAGGGACCAATCTCTGAAGGGCATCATGCATGGTAAAATGGAGGGTCAGCAAAAAAAAAAAAAAAAAAAAAGAAGACCCTTGACATTATGGATTGACATAGTGGAAGCAACAATGAACACGAGCGTAATTGTGAGGATGGCACAGAATCAGGTAGTGTTTCCACTGGATGTGCATAAGGTCACTATGACTCAGAACCAACTCAATGGCAAGTAACCGCAACCACAGTTGTTTTTCTGTCCTTGTGTTGCATCTGTATTTCCTACTGAAGTATCAGAGAAATTGAAAAGAAATCTGAAAAAACAAGCAGACTACTGCCCTATCCACTTTTTCCACCTAGGCAAGAGTGCTGGGGTCATAGTGAAAAATCTGAGACAACAATCTCAGTATCAGAAAGGTTACAGTGAGAAGTAGACTCAAAAGCAAAAGGAATGCTGAAGAGTGGAACCTAAATGAGTTTGGGTAATTAACTCAAATGACAAAAGCTCTTCCTTTGTTGAAATAAAAATCAAAACTAAAAGCATTAAGAATGTACAGTCCTTTTTTTTTTTTTAAGTCTAAAGAATCAAACAATATATTGCATTAGGAAAATCTGCTGCACAAGACCAATTTATAGTGTTGAAGAGCACAGGTGTCAGCTTGA